>NC_082403.1:1994520-2014921 GCF_031168955.1 Gadus macrocephalus
CACATGTTGCTTTACTGAGGAGGGTGTGGTCTGAGTGAGCAGAGGTGCATACTGGGATACAGAGCTGTCTAAAGTCTACAGGTCTGTAGACACGCCCCCTCAGGGGAAACCGAGTGTTTGAGAAACTGTCGTGTCGTCAGTTACATGGACTGGAATGTTCTTAAAGATGGAGACAGGGATTCAGAAGGAGAAACACCAGGGGGAGATGAGGGGGCTCCTCATCTCAACGACTGAAACACAACTTCAGTCTGACGCAGAGAACCATGGAACACATTCAACAGTCCCCTCCAGGCATCGTGACTCCTCAGGAACAGTTTCATTTCCAAGAAGGTCTTATTTGGGGGCATCCCCATATGGATCCTGCTCCTCAAGAGCCACCCCCCTCCACTGGGTGGTCTTCTGAACAGATGATCTCCTTCCTGTCCTCAGGCTGACTAAAGCTGCACCGTTTGCATCTGTGAAGGCCCCTCAATCAGGAAACCACTGGACTACAAAGACATGACTTCAGAGACGTTGAATCAACCTGGGACACATTGGAGACGCCAAGCATAATCCATCACCAATGTGGGATGCCACTGAAGAATGTTGTACATAATTCAAGTCTCTGGAGACAATGGTTGTTCAGTTCTGGGTGCCCTGGCAGGAGAGCTGGGGGGGGGGGGGGATGTTGGAAGGTTATTTGCTTTGAGGTTTTTACCCTGCATGATTGTTTGGCCTTTTATGGTGTGTGTGTGTGTGTGTGTGTGTGTGTGTGTGTGTGTGTGTGTGTGTGTGTGTGTGTGTGTGTGTGTGTGTGTGTGTGTGTGTGTGTGTGTGTGTGTGTGTGTGTGTGTGTGTGTGTGTGTGTCATGGAAGATTTTTGAGTATCGCTAGGGTTCTACTGTGTGTGTGTGTGCGTGTGTCTCCCACTCACACCTGGCATGGGGTTCTATGTGCGTGTGTCTGGCTTGCTTTGACACTGATAATGTTCATACGGGGGTCTGTGTGATTGGCTTGGGATATTGGAATGGTCAACTAAATCATACCTGATGGACGGCCACACGTTTACTTAAGGGCCTCCAGTAGACATGAAGAGCCCTGAGCCGACGCTCCGGAGCGATATCCAACACACTGGGAAGGAAGGAGAGTATCCAAATCAAGTGTAAAAGGATGCAAGCGGCGTGTTCAGATCAGCGACTTCAAACTAGGACTACACCATCAGGATCAATGGAGGATGGACACCAAAAGGAATTCCACAAGGAGAGTCTGACGTTGGAAAGGGACCTCAATGGATATTCAAGATGACCTTCAGACCTGTAATGAGACGGCTCTTCCTACCTGGCTGGAATGATGGAGAGCCCTGTGGATCTTGTCTTGCTCTCAGTTGCACGTCTTCTCAGGCTGAACTGTAATTGTTTCGGACAGGACTAGCTGAACGATTGGTTCCCTTAAATCAGAACCAATCCCGGAACTCCAGCTAGTGCGCTCTTTGAACTGAAGTTGTGCTCTTCAGCTGAGGTGGTAAGGAAACCTTCACTGGGGCTTCAAGGTGTAAAGAGGAGAATGTTTCAAAGTGTTCCATGGTACTCTGAAGACTGTTGTTGTGTTCCACTGGCTGCGAGGAAGAACCCACACATCTTCCTCTTGGCCTTTCTCCTCTGAGAATCCTGGCGCCATCTTGAAGGATATTCCAGCTCATGTAACTGATGTCACGACAGATTCTCAAACACTTGGTTTCTCCTGAGGGGCGTGTCTATGGAACTGAAGACTTCAGACAGCACTGTATCCCAGCATGCATCTCTGCTCACTCAGACCACACCCCCATGAGTAGGATGCAACACTCTAGTGATGGAGATGTAGAGTTTTATAATTAACGAGGGAGCAGACTAAGGTGATTAGAACACAATGGAATGTCAAGTCTGTAAATCTTTAAGCCATGAAGATGGTTGGATAGTTCAGGAATTGGGCTTCTTTTTATTATGGGCAGTCCTTTCACTCAGATGCCCACTTCTCACTGGAGCTGTTCATGTGTTGGCTGGCTGGCATGATTTGCTGTTGGTGATGAGTCGGTCAGGGTGACGTTGCAGGGCTATGGTCGGCTCTCTGTGAGCTCAACGTTTAGATTTGCTCTGTATGGTTTGTACCCTGAATAATCTAGATAATTGTAAAATGTAGACACGGTTTTGTATTGAATGATTTTAGGTTTAAAGTTGTTGTGGGACGTACATGGTAGTTTGGTTCTTCGTATGGTTTTGAGTGATATAACTTGTACACACTGGGTGCATAATAATGTAAAGGTACACTGAATAGTATTAATGACCAACAGCAACAAACGGATCTCCTCAAGGTAAGTCTGTTGGCTGTATTTTAATGAAGACCATCACTGGACTTCAGGATCTTCCTCCGTTCAGCTCAAGGTGAGGCGCTGGTTCTGTTTTTTCTTTGGTTGGTTCCGGCCGGAATGTTCGGATTCCAGTCAGACGGTTTGTGCTTCCCGCCGTGGAAGGTTCTGAGTGAGGTCACTTGATTTAGTCCCAATGGTTAGCATAGAACGTTGTAGTCTTGACAAACATAAGAAACCACCAGGCAGTTAGTTGGACGGGAGTCCCCTGAGGGACTCTGGCGGAACGTTCTGGATTGTATTTGCGTAACCTCGAGGCGTTGCCAACGGAATCTATTTTTCAGTCGGTTTCCATTGGGAATTGTTGCCCCTATCTTGAACAACTAAAGTTTGATATTAAATACATACTAAAACGTACGTCGTACAATATGTTAATTTCCGTTGGTTGCGCCGTTCTTTCAACCATGATGACGTTGCGGGACTCGCACTGCGTACAAAACGGCGTTCTACTTGCGGGCCCATTTTTGACATCAGAGAAGGCTGAAAATCATTTCAAGGTGGAAGATAATTTGACATTTCTTCAACGGAACCCAGCACCTGAATATGGCTGAGTATATTTGATTTAATATCGATACTGCTTAGTGTTCTTTGTTACTTCAGCTTTTGTGCGTTCTAAATATCTGCTGTCATTAATTGCCACAGAAGTTAAACCCTACCCAATGGAATGACGTTAAACATCGACTTTGGTGCAGAGTTACCAACTGGATAATATCAAAGCTAAATTAATGGCCGTCATTCCCACATGTTACAGTAGAAGATACTCTAGAACTGTACAAGGTTAAAAAGGTAACGTGTAGTTTGTCCCAAGGTGTCTGCCTCCTCACCCAGAGCCAGACCTCCACCTCCTCACCCAGAGCCAGACCTCCACCTCCTCACCCAGAGCCACACCTCCACCTCCTCACCCAGAGCCAGACCTCCACCTCCTGTCAGAAGTCCTCCAGAACAGGTCAGTGCTCTGGTGTGTGAGTCAGTTTCAATGCATGGCCTGAACCACTTCTTTAAACTTGTGGACTGCTCTGTCTTCATTCCCAAAAACAGGATGCTCATGTCTGGTCTCGAGTCTTTTCTGGCCTTGAGTTATAAAATAATAGTTCAATTAATTGTGTAACTCGGTTTTGGATGAGTCAAATAAGTTTATTGTTGGGCAAATGCTGATGTAAACCTGCTGCTGCAGCTGAAAGGCGAGGCTGAGAGGCTGGGGACCGTCTTGTGGTGCCAGGATGGACCGGAGACTGAGGCTGGAGTCCAGGGGCCTGCAGCACCGGACCAGAGGGTAACCATCACCAAGCTCATCTGAAACACTAAAATCCACAGTAGTTTAGGTCTGGTTTTGATCATCTTATGACTTTAAGTCTGTGCCAAGCTGTGAGTTAATTCATACGGGGGTTATGCAAGAGTCATATGAGCCATTAATGTTACTAGTGCTGCTACGACCGTAGTGGATGAATTGCTGAAATTTAAGTGTTTAAATTTTGTCTTCCATTTTACAAGTGAACCTCAGATGCAGGAGGTGGGGTGTGTTGCGTCCCCAGGTGATTTACTGCTGAGACCAACTGTGTTTGTAACCAGACCAGGAATCCATGGCTGAAGGAGCTGATGGAGGAGCCCTGATGGAGGAGCTGATGGAGGAGCCATGCTGAAAGAGCTGATGGAGGAGCCGTGCTGAAGGCCCTGGGCTGCTGAAGGAGCTGGTGGAGGAGCCGTGCTGAAGGCCCTGCCTGGTGGAGGAGCTGGTGGAGGCCCTGCCTGGTGAAGGACGTCTGTCGTGGGGTAGATGGAGCCTGACTCTGAAGTGATCATTATACTCACTGCCACTTACCGTAGAATACTGCTACCACAAACTACCAGCGTTTGTACCATATATACCAGACGACTACATCTGTTTTTCCACATGTTGAAGCAAGACCTCCGCTGTTTGTTCCAGACCAGGACTCTGTCTGAGGAGAGCTGCTGGAGGAGCTGAGACGCTGGAGGACGACTAGGGATCGACCAACCAGGATTCCTCGTGAGTTTGTATTTATTTACATGCTTGACTTAAAGGGCAAAATACAGCTGTTACTTTGACATGCGTTAACCAACTACCGCTGTGTTTTCTTACTAGAACGTGTTTCTGGAGCGGAGGCGAGCTGGTAGGGGAGCCGTGAATCTGGAGGATGACCATCACTCTACCAACAAGGACTGTAAGTTTGTATTAACCAAACAAACTGGAAATAAAGGGCTTAAAAATATGACAAACTACATGTTTGTTACCAGACTTTAGGGCCAGACTCGCGCTGTTTGTTCCAGACCAGGACTCTGGCTGAGGAGAGCTGATGGAGGAGCCAAGACTCTGGAGGACGACATCACTCCACCAACCAGGATCCTCTTAAGTTTGCCTAAAATAAACAGAGTGGACTTGTTGTAACGCAGGATTAGTTTGTCCAGTACAAGTTAAGGCATACTATTGTGGTTGGTTACCAGACAAACTACAGCTGCTACTTTGTTACGCGCCATTAGAGCCCAACTACTCCTGTGTTTGTGACCTTACATTAGAGCCCAACTACTCCTGTGTTTGTAACCAGACCAGGATTCTGGAGGACTGATGGAGAAGCCATACATCTGGAAGGCAAATCCTGAGGACCACCAGGACTCTACCATCAAGGATTCCTCATAAATGTGCATTATCTGGACATAGTGGACTAGGTAGGGGGTTGGGGGTTCAACTCTCAAACCAATGGTGCCGGGTTCAAGTCCTCCGTATATAGTGATGCGTCCTTGAGCAAGGCGCCCTAAAGCCTGCCTGCTCCTTAATGACTTATCTTTGGTTCAGATAATGTTGCATCTTTTGAATATTGAACCTAATCATTGTCCTTGTTTGGTCCGGGCAGACACACCTGGGCTGAACCTCACCTGATCCTGTTTGGTCGGGGGTAGACACACCTGAGCTAAACCCGCCCTGATCCTGACATCCTGCTGGTCCCGTCTCCTCAGTTCATCCGAGCCTCGTCCTCCAGAAGACCTGCTGAGCTCAGCAGTCTGAGGCTGATGGATCAATGACCTCCAGTCGGAGTGATCTTCTTGACCCCACATGTAACCGTGTGCTTCCACACGTCTTTCTCTCACGTCTGTCACTAACCTCACTACTTCACTACTCTCTACTGCTTCCTCTTCTTCTCCCTTCTCTGTGGTTCGAACCTTTACACTGAAGGCGCGTCTTCCTGCCCTCAGAGGGTTTAGCGTTAGGGTTGAGAGTCAGGGTTTAGAGTCAGGGACAGAGCTGGTCAGGGAGGGCTGCTTTTACACAAACCTCTTCACTTGCTTTCGGAATGGTGGACATTTTGAAAAGATTAATTTGTTCCAGACCAGGACTCTGGCTGAGGAGAGCTGATGGAGGAGCCAAGACTCTGGAGGACGACATCACTCCACCAACCAGGATCCTCGTAAGTTTGCCTAAAATAAACAGTGTGGACTTGTTGTAACGAAGGATTAGTTTGTCCAGTACAAGTTACGGCATACTATTGTGGTTGTTTACCAGACAAACTACAGCTGCTACTTTGTTACGCGCCATTAGAGCCCAACTACTCCTGTGTTTGTGACCTTACATTAGAGCCCAACTACTCCTGTGTTTGTGACCTTACATTATAGAGAAACTACTCCTGTGTTTGTGACCTTACATTAGAGCCCAACTACTCCTGTGTTTGTGACCTTACATTATAGAGAAACTACTCCTGTGTTTGTTACCTTACATTCGAGAAAAACTACTACTGTGTTTGTTACCTTACATTAGAGACCAATTACGTTTGTAACCAGACCAGGATTCTGGAGGACTGATGGAGAAGCCATACATCTGGAAGGCAAATCCTGACGACCACCAGGACTCTACCATCAAGGATTCCTCATAAATGTGCATTATCTGGACATAGTGGACTAGGTAGGGGGTTCAACTCTCAAACCAATGGTGCCGGGTTCAAGTCCTCTGAATACAGTGGTGCATCCTTGAGCAAGGCGCCCTAAAGCCTGCCTGCTCCTTAATGACTTTGGTTCAGATAATGTTGCATCTTTTGAATATTGAACCTAATCATTGTCCTTGTTTGGTCCGGGCAGACACACCTGGGCTGAACCCGCCCTGATCCTGACATCCTGCTGGTCCCGTCTCCTCAGTTGATCTGAGCCTCGTCCTCCAGAAGACCTGCTGAGCTCAGCAGTCTGAGGCTGATGGATCAATGACCTCCAGTGGGAGTGATCTTCTTGATCCCACATGTAACCGTGTGCTTCCACACGCCTTTCCCTTACGTCTGTCACTAACCTCACTACTTCACTACTCTCTACTGCTTCCTCTTCTTCTTCCTTCTCTGTGGTTCGAACCTTTACACGGAAGGCGCGTCTTCCTGCCCTCAGAGGGTTTAGCGTTAGGGTTGAGAGTCAGGGTTTAGAGTCAGGGACAGAGCTGGTCAGGGAGGACTGCTTTAACACAAACCTCTTCACTTGCTTTCGGAATGGTGGTGACATTTTGAAAAGATTCATTTGGGAAAATGTTTTCCTCTGCTTTCCTTTACAAATTGTATTAAACTTCTGTCAAGTGTTTTTGTTTATATATTAAAATCCCACATTGACTTCTACATGTTTGTTGCGGTTCATTTAATTGTCCTTTAACTTGGTTAATGTCAAGCTAAACTCCTGCAATACATTTAATATACATGATTGTTATTCTGCAATGTTCACATAATCCATTTTGTAAAAATATGAAACCTCCATATTTCTACTAGATTCAAGCCTATTCATGTATTTAACAATGTACATACTGCCCCGCAGGCCATTCTCTGCTACTACAACACGTTCAATCCACCAACCCGTCTCACATCAATGTACTATAGCTACGTTGGTTCAAACGGAAAATGTAGTTTGGTGTGAGACTGTTGTCCCGCAGAGGGAGCTGTCATACACCTTAATTATACAGAAATGTATGTATGTATTTACATTTAAAAATGTTCATGGGCTGGTCTAGTTTGTCTGCAAATAACTCTGCCTCCAGCAACAGGTTTGGTCGAAACGTATGAAGTGAAGGAAATAAAAGCCCAGTTCACCAGATCTGAGGTCAGATTTTGGATCATGAATGTATAGAGCTCGGAGGACGGCAGGACGCGTGTTTACCTGGTCAATTAGGCCCTGAACCCAGACATCCTAATCACAGACCCTGTGTTTAATTAGCCCCGAATTGTCACGAATAAAAGTAAAAATATTTATAATTATTTAAGTACTAGCCTAGTCTAGATAGTCCTTCTGGCAAGAGAATAAACAGTTTAAAAACATAACCTTTTTACCACCTCAAGTGAATTAACCTATCCTATATCCCCAGTCAGATGTGTGTGTAAAGTCTGTCTCACTTGTATTAATTTTACTCTGAAATAACTTGAATGGAACTTTAGACATTTGGGGATAAGCAGCACAGCAGTCAGGTAACTATTTTAAGCTATAAAAAACTGCGCATTTTGTTTATTTAGGTGAAGCATTATGAAAAAAAATTCATGCAAAATAAAGCATAGAAATCATTTTGGCATTCTCATTTCCCGACTGGGCTAAGCCCCGGATGTATATGAAACCTAGAAACACCCCTGGCTTAAGGAGTGGACCCATTAAAAACTAATTTCCCAAATGCATGTTTTTGCAATCACAATTCAGTCATTAGCCTGTGACGTCAGTGGGGGTGGCAAGTGGAATCACGTGACAGTACTTGGACGTTGGATGTCCATGTCCATGTCCTGCAAGCCGCAGCGAGACATTATAGGAGTAATGCGCCAGGAACTCAAAGTATGGGGCTAGGGGCGTTACTTAAATATCAAAGTAAGACGATTGGCCACGTCAGTCTCATAATAAGGCGGGTGATTGGTCACTTCAGACTAACGTTGACAGAATCCAATTGGTCATATCACTGGAAGAAGCACCGCCCTTATTCCGGTGTACCACGGATCTCACCGGAAGTCTGTTTGTGTTCCTTGGACGCCAGAGCAGCAGCAGTTTGTTCCATCATAATATAGTTGAGCAGTATTATTAAATCGATTTAAGAGACTTCCCCAAAGCCCACGGGAGCCCCAGAGAGCAGGCGGGACAGCAGCCCGATGGTGAGGCGGAGCTAGGACCCCGCGACCCTCCAGAGTACTGGGGCTCGGCGCTCCTCGGGGCGGGACGACATGGAGCCTTCATCGGCCAAGGCGAAGCCGCAGGGTCGGCTGCTGGTGTCCACCTCCCTGGACGCCAAGGACGAGCTGGAGGAGGTAGGAGAACGGTTAGAACCCCCCGCGGAAGAGAGGCTCAATATCTCAACGTGAGCCCTTTCTTTACAGTCGGGTCACCACAACACAACCTCCTGGAACCACCAGCCTAGCATGTAGCTCCACACGTAGCATTTAGCACCCCCCGTTGAAACACATCGGGTCCGAGCTAACCCTCTAGCTAGCTGCACCTCTAGCTATCTACACAAGACTGTGGTCGAATCAGTTGCTGAGGCTACAGGCTAAGTGCTACATGCTATGACTTTCTAGCATGTAGCCAATAGCTTGTGGTCCTTGGCACCCAATACGGATGCTCACTGTAGCGTGTCAAGCTAACGTGTTGTTGTTGTTGTTGTTATATGACAGGTTGGTAGACGTTGTGTTATAGCTAGTCACGTTATATTTCTTAATATTTCTTGGGTGACTAAGAGGACGTTCAGACCTCTCCCTGTACTAAATGCCCTGTCAGTTTAATACAAGTATTATGTGATTGTATTTCATGGTGATGAACTCACCATTATTGAGCTTGGGGCAATAAAGTGTAGAAAAGATCTTTATCAAAAGATATGATCTGTCATTGATTCTAAGCAATACAGTATTAAAATGTTACTATAACAGTTTGTATTATGAGTGGACAAGTATAGTAGCATCACTATACTGATAGACCATTGTATTTCACCATCGTATTCTGCTATAGCGAATCACCATGGTAATATATTGATGTACTAGTATATACACTTTTTATTCAAAACACAGGAAGGTCCATAAAGACAGCACAGAACATATATAATATATAAAAAACATTTATGAAGGATGCAAATGATGCATCAACAGCATATCAGCCTCACTCATCATATTATAACAGTATAATATATGGTGACTGCATTTTCCTTCAGTTAATTGCACATTTATGTACACACACACGGTTGTCTTTTTTGATTGTCAAAATAGTAATCTGTCATTTTATCACTTTGTTACCAAAATAAGACCCTCATTAAGCAAAATCAGGAGTTGATATCCTCTGTCTCCCCATACACTGCGTTGACGTTTCGCCCAGCCCCCGGAGTGGGAAGGCCTCTTGTGTTGCTTGGGGCCGGCTCGGTCTGCCGGCCGGCAGCCTGGAGCTCCGTCCTGGGAGCTGTTGTCTTCTTTAGGGGTGACACTCTGGCCTTTCCTATCGTTAAAGCGACAATGAAACGACAATACACCCTTGGTCCCCAGGCGCTCTTTGGGTTAGGAGTCCATCTCTCCGTCCAGGGTGAGCTCCTTCCACTCTTTAGATCGCTCTTCTTTGGGAATGGAGGAATGTGCCTGACGGCTGTTTGTAGAGGTGGGAACCTCTTGAACAAACAGCTGTGAGTTCCTATGATGAGCAGAATGGCGTATTGTTCTGTAGATACAGACTTTAAGCCATCGACATATACGTTTTTCAAGATTGGGTCGATCACTTCAGGCCTAAATAGTTTTCGGTTATCTTCAGCGTAGTAAGCAGAGCAGGTTGACGACACAGGCCCAACAAGGTGCGCAGTCGTACGGCATTCTGCAGGAGAAAGACCTGCCTCACCCCCAGGCCACCACAGGAATCTCAGGAAGTCCACATCCTCTTCAGAAAGGTTAACCTGGTGAAACGTTGCTTGAATATCAGCCCCAGTTCCGGGGTTGTTTTGGGACCTGGTCTTCTGGGCGGGAGCGTGTGGGAGGGCCAGAATGTGTGCCATGTAGCTCACCTCCAGGCCTGAGACTACATAATAATAATAATAATAATAATAATACATTTCATTTAGAGGCGCCTTTCAAGACACCCAAGGTCACCTTACAGAGCATATAGTCATCATACATTTTTTAAAAAACAAGACATTGTGGAAAAAATAAATAAATAAATAAACATAAGCAATAAGAAATAAATAAAACAAAAACAAGACAAAACAAAACAAAACAAAAAAAATCAAATAAAAATCAAAACAGTGATCAGTTAGACGTTGTGTGCGAGTTTGAACAGGTGAGTTTTGAGTTGTGACTTGAAGGTTGTAATGGTGACTGCTGATGGTCTTTTCTTGTATTATCATATTGTATGATGATATATTCAACCGTATTAAAGTGTTTTTGTGTCCCTTGTGTGTAGAAGTTGGAGAGATGTGTTGGAATCGTCCAGTCGCTGACCAACGGGCTGTCGGAGAGAGAAGCCAACGACGCGCTCACCGCTAACGTAAGACTTTACACTGCTAAGCTACTGCTAATGTAGGACTATTGCGCTGCAAGGCTACTGCTAATGTAGGACTATTGCACTGCAAAGCGACTGCTAATGTAGGACTATTGCACTGCTAAGCTACTGCTAATGTAGGATTATTGCACTGCTAAGCTACCGCTAACGTAGGACTATTGCAATGCTAAGCTATGAAGGATTGTTAAACTACTGCTAATTAAAATATGTCGCACTGCTTAGCTACTGCTAATGTAAGATTCTTGGGGTACTAATCTACTGCTAATGTAGGAAGGTTGCAATGCTAAGCTACTGCTAATGTAAGTATGTTAGCATGTTGACTATAGTTTAGCGTTTTTCATATTTTTTCTTTCTGTTTTAAATTTTGGTTCCGGAGCATGTGTGCTTGTATATCCACGTGTCGCTGTGCTCTCTCTCCTCCCAGGTGTGTAAAGGCCAGCAGCAGCATGAGGACGTGTGTCTGGGCCTCTTCTGTCTGGTCCTCACCGACCCCAGCCAGGCCCAGAGGGTAAGACCACCACCCCAGCTGGTCCTGAAGGGGCTACCCCTGGTCCTGTAGGGCTACGGCTCTATCAGGCTGTATGGGGCTCTATGGGGCTCTATCCAGCTCTATGGGGCTCTATGGGGCTCTATCCAGCTCTATGGGGCTCTATCAAGCTCTATCGGGCCCTTCAAGCTCTATTAAGCTCTATGGGGCTCTATCGAGCTCTATCGGGCTCTATCCAGCTCTATGGGGCTCTATCCATCTCTATGTGGCTCTATCCAGCTCTATGTGGCTCTATGGGGCTCTATCTAACTGTTTTGATTGTTTGTTTGTTTTGTTTTATTTATTATGTTTATTTATTTATTTATTTTTTCCAGTCTTTTTTTTTTTTTTTTTAACGATTTATGATGACTATATGCTCTGTAAGATGACCTTGGGTGTCTTGAAAGGCGCCTCTAAATTAAATGTATTATTATTATCAAGCTCTATTGGCGGGCACAGCCTGTAGGTCCAGGACCAGGTCATGGAGAACTTGGTCCTCCTGGTCCAGAGCTCCAGTACCAGTACCATTATTGTTTAACAAAGTGTGTGTGTGTGTGTGTGTGTGTGTGTGTGTGTGTGTGTGTGTGTGTGTGTGTGTGTGTGTGTGTGTGTGTGTGTGTGTAGAGCTACAGGGACCTGACCCTGCTCAGCAGAGATGGGATGAACGGCGTCCTGGTGAAGATCAACCAGATCCTCATGGAGAAGTTCCTCAAGCTGCAGGACGTGTCCCGGACGCAGGTACACACACACGCTACACAACACGCACTACAGACACACTACGCTGCACAACACACACACACACTACACAACACACACACTACGCTGCACAGCACACACACACGCTACACAACACAGACACACACTCTACAGACACACACACTTGCTACACAACACACACACAGATACACACACACGTATACACCCACGCACACGCACTCACACACAAGAGTGTCTCCGCGAGGAGAGCTGTCTCAGTGGAGGGTGCAGTCGCTCAAAATACAAAACAATCAACTCAACACACCTACACATACATACACACCATGCATTAACAATACACAGCATGCATATACACAGTACAATACACAGCATGCATTAACAATACACACCATACACAATACAATACACAACATACATTTACACGCTATGTTCTCAATATAATATAATTACTGTGTGTACATTTGGGCTACTGTCCGTACAGAGGTCTGTGTGGTTCTGTCTGCGTGTGATGAGTGTGTGGTTCCAGCTGGTACAGAGGACTGTGGTTCTGTGTGTAATGAGTGTGTGGTTCCAGCTGGTACAGAGGACTGTGGTTCTGTGTGTAATGAGTGTGTGGTTCCAGCTGGTACAGAGGACTGTGTGTAATGAGTGTGTGGTTCCAGCTGGTACAGAGGTCTGTGTGTTTCTGTGTGTAATGAGTGTGTGGTTCCAGCTGGTGTGGCTGGTCAGAGAGCTGGTGAAGAGCGGAGTGATGGGGGCCGACGGGGTCCTGATGACCCTGATGAAACAGATCGCAGGTCAACACACACACACACACACACACACACGCACACGCACACCCCTTCCCCTTAGCTTGGGTGGTTTACCTGAGGGGTCTACCTGGTTGTCTACCACCTGGTTGTTTACGTGGGGGTCTACCTGGTTGTTTACCTGGGGGGGTCTACCTGGGGGGGTCTACCTGGTTGTTTACCTGGGGGTCTACCTGGTTGTTTACCTGGGGGGGGTCTACCTGGGGGGGTCTACCTGGTTGTTTGCCTGTGGGTCTACCTGGTTGTCTACCTGGGGGGGTCTACCTGGGGGTCTACCTGGTTGTTTACCTGGGGGGGTCTACCTGGGGGTCTACCTGGTTGTTTACCTGGGGGGGTCTACCTGGGGGTCTACCTGGTTGTTTACCTCGGGGTCTACCTGGTTGTTTACCTGGGGGTCTACCTGGGGGTCTACCTGGTTGTCTACCACCTGGTTGTTTACCTGGGGGTCTACGTGGGGGGTCTACCTGGTTGTTTACCTGGGGGTCTACCTGGTTGTTTACCTGGGGGGGTCTACCTGGGGGTCTACCTGGTTGTTTACCTGTGTTTCCTCTGCAGGTGGGGATATGTCCAGTAAGAACCTGTGGTTGGCTGAGAATGTTCTCGACGTGCTGCTTGACCAGAAGTAGGTTTCCCCGTCAGTTAATCCACTTCATTGCTCAGAATGTTAATTGACTAAACTATTTCCATAGCAACTGGCAAACGACAACAAATAATTACAAATGCATGGACTCAATGACCGGGCTCTATCAAGCTCTGTGGGGCTCTAAGGCCAGGCTCTATAGAGCTCATTAAACCCGTGTGTGTGTGTGTGTGTGTGTGTGTGTGTGTGTGTCCTCAGGGAGTGGCTGGTGAAGAGTGCGATGCTGGTTGCCATGGCGGTGTACACCTACCTGCGCCTGATGGTGGACCACGGGACCACCGCCCTGCTGGTGCTGCGGCAGAAGGAGGTGGACTTCTGCATCTCCATGCTGAGAGAGAGGGTACACACGCGCACACAGACACGCACGCACACACACAGACAGACGGAGGGAGTAGACACACACACACACACACACACACACACACACACACACAGAGTAGACACACACACACATAGAGGGAGTAGACGCACACACACAGACAGACACACGCACGCACGCGCACACAGAGAGAGATAGAGAGTCGACATACACAGAGAGTAGACACACACACACACACACACACACAGAGTGGACACGCACACACACACAGAGTACACAGAGAGAGAGAGAGTACTAGCACACACAGTACACACTAATGGAAGGTAGTGATTCCTCATGACCCCTTGTTTATGGACTGTTCTGTGATTGGTTGTAGTTTATGGACTGTGCTGTGATTGGACGAGACCTGGTGCGCCTACTGCAGAACGTGGCTCGGATTCCTGAGATGGAACTGCTCTGGAAGGATCTACTGCACAACCCAGCAGCTCTCAGCCCGCAGTTCACTGGTAACACAACACTGCTACACAACACTGGTAACACAACACACACTGCACAACCCAGCAGCCCTCAGCCCCCAGTTCACTGGTAACACAACACTGCTACACAACACTGGTAACACAACACACACTGCACAACCCAGCAGCTCTCAG
Source organism: Gadus macrocephalus (assembly GCF_031168955.1). Taxonomy (NCBI): domain Eukaryota; kingdom Metazoa; phylum Chordata; class Actinopteri; order Gadiformes; family Gadidae; genus Gadus; species Gadus macrocephalus. The sequence continues at coordinate 2,009,031 of NC_082403.1, forward strand.
CCCGCAGTTCACTGGTAACACAACACGACCACACAACACTGGTAACACAACACACACTGCACAACCCAGCAGCTCTCAGCCCGCAGTTCACTGGGAACACAACACTGCTACACAACACTGCTATCATAACACACGCTACACAACACTGGTAACACAACACTGCTACACAACACGACTACACAACACTGCTATCATAACACACGCTACACAACACTGGTAACACAACACCCCCAGCAGTAAGCAGGTCTGATGGTATCACCTGGTACTGTGTATCACCTGGTACTGTGTATCAACTGGTACTGTGTATCAGGTCTGATGGTTCACCTGGTACTGTGTATCAGGTCTGATGGTTCACCTGGTACTGTGTATCAGGTCTGATGGTTCACCTGGTACTGTGTATCAGGTCTGATGGTTCACCTGGTACTGTGTATCAGGTCTGATGGTATCACCTGGTACTGTGTATCAGGTCTGATGGTTCACCTGGTACTGTGTATCACCTGGTACTGTGTATCAGGTCTGATGGTTCACCTGGTACTGTGTATCAGGTCTGATGGTATCACCTGGTACTGTGTATCAGCTGGTACTGTGTATCAGCTGGTACTGTGTATCAGGTCTGATGGTATCACCTGGTACTGTGTATCAGGTCTGATGGTATCACCTGGTACTGTGTATCAGGTCTGATGGTATCACCTGGTACTGTGTATCAGGTCTGATGGTTCACCTGGTACTGTGTATCAGGTCTGATGGTTCACCTGGTACTGTGTATCAGGTCTGATGGTATCACCTGGTACTGTGTATCAGGTCTGATGGTTCACCTCTTCCTGTGTATCCAGGTCTGATGGTATCACCTGGTACTGTGTATCAGGTCTGATGGTTCACCTGGTACTGTGTATCAGGTCTGATGGTTCACCTGGTACTGTGTATCAGCCGGTACTGTGTATCAGGTCTGATGGTTCACCTGGTACTGTGTATCAGGTCTGATGGTTCACCTGGTACTGTGTATCAGGTCTGATGGTATCACCTGGTACTGTGTATCAGGTCTGATGGTATCACCTGGTACTGTGTATCAGCCGGTACTGTGTATCAGGTCTGATGGTTCACCTGGTACTGTGTATCAGGTCTGATGGTTCACCTGGTACTGTGTATCAGGTCTGATGGTTCACCTGGTACTGTGTATCAGGTCTGATGGTATCACCTGGTACTGTGTATCAGCTGGTACTGTGTATCAGGTCTGATGGTATCAGCTGGTACTGTGTATCAGGTCTGATGGTTCACCTGGTACTGTGTATCAGGTCTGATGGTATCACCTGGTACTGTGTATCAGGTCTGATGGTTCACCTGGTACTGTGTATCAGGTCTGATGGTATCACCTGGTACTGTGTATCAGGTCTGATGGTTCACCTCTTCCTGTGTATCCAGGTCTGCTCCAGCTCCTTACTGCTCGGACGTCCCGCAAGTTCCTGGCCTGCCGTCTGACTCCTGACATGGAGACCAAACTACTGTTCATGACCTCCAGGGTAACGCAGACACACCCCACCCCTCACACACACACACACAGACACCCCCCCCCCCCACACACACACACACACACACACACACACACACACACACACACACACACACACACACACACACACACACACACACACACACACACACACACACACACACACACACACACACACACACACTAGGGCTGCTCGATTATGGATGAAAATCATAATCACGATTATTGTGGTCAATATTGAAATCACGATCATTCAAAGGGTTATTTTTGAGTTTGAAAACACGTTGTATTTGTTCAGCATGTCTCTCCCAAAAAGAACTTTGCAACTGAGAAGTTTAAAAAATTACACAAAATGTTCACAAAGAAAATTTTCGAAAAACTTGAATATGTTAATTTTGTGATCGTAAGACGCTGAAATCGAAACCGCGGTCAAAGTTCGATTAATCGCCCAGCCCTCACCCACACTCACCCACACTCACCCACACTCACCCACACTCACCCGCACACGGGGAGAGCTCTGTAGGTGATCAGTGACTGTGGGTAGGTACACACGGGGAGAGCTCTGTAGGTGATCAGTGACTGTGTGGGTAGGTACACTCGGGGAGAGCTCTGTAGGTGATCAGTGACTGTGTGTGTAGGTGCGGTTCGGGCAGCAGAAGCGCTACCAGGAGTGGTTCCAGAGGCAGTATCTGTCCACGGCGGAGAGCCAGTCCCTCCGCTGCGACCTGATTCGCTACATCTGTGGCGTGGTCCATCCCTCCAACGAGGTCCTGAGCTCTGACATCCTGCCGCGCTGGGCCATCATTGGCTGGCTGCTCACCACCTGCACGGTAAGACCAGGGAGAGCACCGTCATTCAGATCCATTAAAGCTGTAACATGGTACATGCTGGGTGTGGGGAAGATTTATAGCTGAATATCATTCATCATATCGTTCCTATCCATCATCAATAATGCCATTAGTCACCTGTCACCAGTCACCCTGTCACCCTGTCACCCGTCACCCTGTCACCAGTCACCCTGTCACAAGTCACCCTGTCATTCATGAGTTCCTCTGTCTCTCCAGTCAAATGTTGCGGCCTCCAACGCTAAGCTGGCTCTCTTCTATGATTGGCTGTTCTTCAGTCCTGAGAAGGACAGCATCATGAACATAGGTACACACTCTCTCTCTCTCTCTCTCTCTCTCTCTCTCTCTCTCTCTCTCTCTCTCTCTCTCTCTCTCTCTCTCTCTCTCTCTCTCTCTCTCTCTCTCTCTCTCTCTCTCTCTCTCTCTCTCTCTCTCTCTCTCTCTCTCTCTCTCTCTCTCTCTCTCTCTCTCTCTCTCTCTCTCTGACTGTGTGTCTATGTCTCTCTCCCAGAGCCTGCTATCCTGGTGATGCATCACTCTATGAAGCCTCACCCGGCATCACCGCCACTCTGCTGGACTTCATGTGCAGGGTAACACACACATACCACACACACACACCACGAACACAACCACCACAACAGCACACACACCCACGAGCACACACAACCGTAAGATGAACCCTAACTCCTGTTTTATCTCGTCTCCTTATTTCTCCTCCTCATCAAGCACTCTCCTTTCCTTCTCTCTCCTCCCTGTGTCTCCTTCTAAGCTGTCCTCTGTCCTCTTTCTTTCTCCTTTGGTCCTTGTCTCCTCTCCCTCTCCTCTCATCCCTCCTCCCTCTCCTCCCTTCCCTCCTCACCTCTCCTCCTCTCTCTCCCCTCTCCTCCCTCCTCTCCTCTCCCTCCCCCTCTCCTCCCTCCTCTCCTCTCCTCTCTCCTCCTCTCCCCTCTCCCCCTCCCTCCTCTCCTCTCCTCTTCCCTCCCCTCCCCTCTTCTCCTCTCCCCTCTCTCCTCCTCTCCTCTCCCCTCTCCTCTCCTCTCCCCTCCCCTCCTCTTCTCTCTCCTCCTCTCCTCTCCCCTCCTCCTCTCCCCTCCTCCTCTCTCTCCTCTCCTCTCTCCTCTCCTCTCCCTCTCCTCTCCCTCTCCTCCTCTCTCCTCCCCTCCTCTCCTCTCCTCCTCTCTCCTCCCCTCCTCTCCTCTCTCCTCCCGTCCTCTCCTCTCTCCTCCCCTCTTCTCCTCTCCCCTCCCCTCCTCTTCTCTCTCCTCTCCTCTCTCCTCCCCTCTTCTCCTCTCCCTTCCCCTCCCCTCCTCCCCTCCCCCCTCCTCTCCACTGACCTCAGATCATTCCTCATTTCTTCCCCCCCTGGAGTCCCAGGTGCGTCAGGGCGTCTTCAACTCCCTGACCTTCATCATGGAGAAGAGAGTCCTCGCGTAAGATCTCTCTACATATATATATACTGTTCCCTAACCCTTAGCCTGTACCCTAACCCTTAACTCACACCCTATACGTGTACCTTAACCTTCATCATGGAGAAGAGTCCAGCGTAAGCTCTAGATAGACCTATACCCTGTTCCCTTAACCTAACCCTTACCCTAACCCTTACCCTAACCCTTTACCCTTAACCTAACCCATACCCTAAACCTATACCCTGTACCCTTAACCTAACCCTTACCCTTAACCTAACCCTGTGCCATTACCCTTCACCTAACCCTGTGCCCTTAGCCTTAACCTAACCCTTACCCTTAACCTAACCCTGTACCCTTAACCTAACCCTTACCCTTCACCTAACCCTGTGCCCTTACCCTTAACCTAACCCTTACCCTTAACCTAACCCTGTGCCCTTAACCTAACCCTTACCCTTGACTTAACCCTGTGCCCTTACCCTTAACCTAACCCTGTGCCCTAACCCTGTACTCCTACTCTGAACCTAACCCTTACCCTAACCCTTAACCGTCACCATGGTGAACCCAGTCGTAGCAGTAGATTGTACGTTATTCAAATACTTTGTTTTAACCACTTGAACCGTTTCAGAGACGAAATGAAGAGACGACTTCATCAAATGTCTGCTGACAGCCTGTTATGACATGTTGTTCTGCGTTATGACATGTTGTTCTGCGTGGTGACAGCCTGTTATGACATGTTAGTCTGCGTTATGACATGTTAGTCTGCGTGTGACAGCCTGTTATGACATGTTGTTCTGCGTGGTGACAGCCTGTTATGACATGTTGTTCTGCGTGGTGACAGCCTGTTATGACATGTTGTTCTGCGTGGTGACAGCCTGTTATGACATGTTAGTCTAAGTGGTGACAGCCTGTTATGACATGTTAGTCTAAGTGGTGACAGCCTGTTATGACATGTTAGTCTGCGTGGTGACAGCCTGTTATGACATGTTGTTCTGCGTGGTGACAGCCTGTTATGACATGTTGTTCTGCGTGGTGACAGCCTGTTATGACATGTTAGTCTGCGTGGTGACAGCCTGTTATGACATGTTAGTCTAAGTGGTGACAGCCTGTTATGACATGTTAGTCTGCGTGCTGGTCTTAATAAAGTCAATGTGTTAACTGTACCCTATACTGTATCCTTTGCCTTGTACTGTATTTTGTACTTTATTATTTGGTTACGTTTTATTATTGTTTGTTGTACTGTTTTGTCGTCCGTCGTAATCCGTGAATGATGATTTACTGTCTCGAAAAATATGTGTGACAAATATCAAAATGAATATCTATCTATAATATGTGTATCTATCTTTATGTATGTGTATTTATATAAATATATGTGTGTGTGTGTAGACATATATATATATATATATATATTATCTATACATGTATATATTTTTTTATGCATATATATATATGTATATATAAATCTATAGATGATATATATCTGTGTGTATATAGATATACTGTCCATCTATATCTATAGATGTATATCTATTTGTGTATAGTTATAATATATATTATCTACATATATCTATAGATGAAGATGAACATCTATATCTCTCCATTGATACATCATTCTGTGCATAGTATATGGATCCTTCTATGTCTACGTTCTTGTTGACTCTGAGGCAGGAGAAGCGTCACTAAACCAGTATTGTTTGTCTTGTTGTCTTGTAGCAGCAGCCATGACAGACGCACAAATACCCTGAAGTGAGGCTCAGACAGCTCTCCTGACCGATGCATGATCACGACCTCACATTCAAACCCTTTGCATTCCAGCTATTACTATTTATTCCCATGTAATTTTCTCTCTCTCTCCGTCTCTCTGCCTGTCTCTCTCTCTTTCTCTCTCTCTCTCCGTCTCTCTGCCTGTCTCTCTCTCTCTCTCTCTCTCTCTCTCTCTCTCTCTGTCTCTGTCTCTCTCTGTCTCTCTCTCTCTCTCTCTCCCTCTGTCTCTCTCTCTCTCCCACCTCTCTGTGTCTCTCTCGCTCTCCCTCTGTCTCTCGCCCCTCTCTGTCTTTCGCCCCTCTGTCTTTCGCCCCTCTGTCTCTCGCCCCTCTGTCTCTCGCCCCTCTGTCTCTCGCCCCTCTGTCTCTCGCC
>NC_082403.1:2015021-2042521 GCF_031168955.1 Gadus macrocephalus
CCCCCCCCCTCCCCTCTCTCTCTCGCTCTCTCCCCCCCCCCCTCTCTCTCTTCTCTCTCCTCTCTTCTCTCTTCTCTCCTCTCTCTCTCTCTCTCTCTCTCTCTCTCTCTCTCTCTCTCTCTCTCTCCAGCCACCTGGCTCCGCTGTTTGATAATCCCAAGCTGGACCGTGAGCTGCGCTCCATCTGAGGGAACGTTTCCCTGAGTTCTGCACCTCCCCCTCGCCCCCCCACTGAGGGGTAACCCACTCGCTGTAGTCTTTAAGCAGTGCTCCACATGTTTACGGGGGTCCACGTTTATCATGGCGGTCGAGGGGTCGGTCGGCCGTCTGCACGGCGTGCTAAAGGTTTGTCACCTGATTCCGTCCACAGTGAAGATGGAGGAGTCCGTAACCATGGAGATGGACAACAACGTCCTGGACAAGGAGGAGGGTTGCCTACGACGCCACCGAGGCGGCCTTCAGCGACGACGAGGAGGAGGTGAACAACAAAGGTGAGCGTTGTCTCCAGGGTGGTTCCCCCCCCCCCCCGCGTCGGAGGTCTAGGCGGGACGGCCAGTGACCCAACAGCCAATTACCTTTCAGGGAAGAAGCAGCGGGAGTTCCGCTTCCAGCCAATCAAAGAAGAGATCATCGAGGAGCCGGCGGACATCACGCCCTTCCAGGACCAGCTGGAGGACGTGAAGGACAAGGTCCTGCAGCTCCAGAAAGCTAGGTAGGGCCTACCGCCTGGGTTAGGAGTGCTGTACACGAGGTAGGCCTACCGCCGGGGTTAGGAGTGCTGTACACGAGGTAGGGCCTACCGCCGGGGTTAGGGAGTCGTTGTGCACGAGGTAGGCCTAACCGCCTGGGTTAGGGGACTGTTGTACACGAGGTAGGCCTACCGCCGGGGTTAGGACTGCTGTACACAAGGTAGAACTACCCGCCTGGGTTAGGACTGTTGTACACGAGGTAGGCCCTACCGCCGGGGTTAGGACTGCTGTACACGAGGTAGGCCTACCGCCTGGGTTAGGACTGTTGTACACGAGGTAGGCCTACCGCCTGGGTTAGGACTGTTGTACACGAGGTAGGCCTACCGCCTGGGTTAGGACTGCTGTACACGAGGTAGGCCTACCGCCTGGGTTAGGACTGTTGTACACGAGGTAGGCCTACCGCCGGGGTTAGGACTGCTGTACACGAGGTAGGCCTACCGCCTGCTGTTATGTAGGACTGTTATGTACAGGGTATATAACGACTCCTCCTCTCCTCTCCAGCGATGCAGAGAACCAGTGTGAGGTGATGCAGGACATCGTAGACCTCATCCTGGAGGTAAGAGGAGGACCCACTCTCCCTGCTCTCCACCCTGGAGCTCCAGCCCACCCTAAGCCTACTCCCCCCTCAGGCCTCATCGTGTCTCACCGTGTCTCTTGCGTCTCCTCTCCGTGCGTGTGGTGTGTAGGACGACTTTGACCCCTGAGCAGATGTCCACTCTGGCCTCCTGCCTGGCGGAGCTGTTCAAAGGCCACTTCAGAGGAGACGTCCTACCAGACGAGATCACCGAGGAGTACGTACCTTACACTGCGCCTCTACACTGCGTGCGTTTACCACGCCGTGCGTTTACACGCCGTGCGTTTACACTGCGTGCGTTTACACTGCGCGCCTCTACACTGCGTGCGTTTCCTGTGATGGTACTGCCTGTCTTAATGTTGGTTACAATGTGTTTGTTTACCACTGTTGCGGTTTCACCGTAATTATGCATAAGGTTATTTGTATTTGCAACTCCAATGAACTGTGCAGAACTCTGCCGGGCGTAGACCCTCGCAGATCCATTGTGCCAAAAGAGGAAATTATTGTTTTACTGTGTGTGTGTGTGTGTGTGTGTGTGTGTGTGTGTGTGTGTGTGTGTGTGTGTGTGTGTGTGTGTGTGTGTGTGTGTGGTGTGTGTGTGTGTGTGTGTGTGTGTGTGTGTGTGTGTGTGTGTGTGTGTCAGGTCTCTGGAGGAGTCGGTGTGTAAGCCGGTGTGCCTGGTGTTCAGGAACCTGTGCACCATGCAGGAGGACAACAGCGGCTTCTCGGTCCTGTTGGACATGCTGGCCGAGCTTGTACCAGAAGCAGCCCAAGATCGGCTACCACCTGCTGTACTACCTCAAGGCCAGGTACTACCGTCATACTACTACCGTCATACTACTACCTCAAGGCTAGGTACCACCGTCATACTACTACCGTCATACTACTACCTCAAGGCTAGGTACCCACCGTCATACTACTACCCTCAGGCTAGGTGCTACCGTCATACTACTACCGTCATACTACTACCTCAAGGCTAGGTACTACTACCGTCATAATACTACCCTCAAGGCTAGGTACTACCGTCATACTACTACCTCAAGGCTAGGTACTACTACCGTCATAATACTACCTCAAGGCTAGGTACTACCGTCATACTACTACCCTCAAGGCTAGGTACTACTACCGTCATAATACTACCTCAAGGCTAGGTACTACCGTCATACTACTACCTCAAGGCTAGGTACTACTACCGTCATAATACTACCTCAAGGCTAGGTACTACCGTCATACTACTACCTCAAGGCTAGGTACTACCGTCATACTACTAACCTCAAGGCTAGGTACCACCGTCATACTACTACCTCAGGCTAGGTGCTACCGTCATACTACTACCTCAAGGCTAGGTACTACCGTCATACTACTACCTCAAGGCTAGGTACTACCGTCATACTACTACTTCAAGGCTAGGTACTACCGTCATACTACTACCTCAAGGCTAGGTACTACTACCGTCATAATACTACCACAAGGCTAGGTACTACCGTCATACTACTACCGTCATACTACTACCTCAGGCTAGGTACTACCGTCATACTACTACCTCAGGCTAGGTACTACAGTCATACTACTACCTCAAGGCTAGGTACTACCGTCATACTACTACCTCAGGCTAGGTACTACCGTCATAATACTACCTCAAGGCTAGGTACTACCGTCATAATACTACCTCAAGGCTAGGTACTACTATACTCGGTGTGTTCTCGGTGTGTACTCGGGTGTGTTCTCGGTGTGTTCTCGGTGTGTACTCGATGTTTACTCGGGTTGTGTACTCTGTGTGGTAACGTGTGTGTACTCTGTGTTTACTCGGGCTGTGTACCCTGTGTGTAACGTGTGTGTACTCTGTGTTTACTCGGGCTGTGTACTGTGTGTGTACTGTGTGTGGGGCAGTAAGGCGGCGATGGGGAAGATGAGTCTGTACGAGTCGTTCGCCCCAGGCCACGGCGCTGGGGGACCTCCACACCTGCCTCATGATGGACATGAAGGCCTGCCAGGAGGACGACGTGAGGCTGCTCTGCTACCTCACGCCCTCCATCTACTCCCAGGTAGAGACATAGATACACAGCTACTGCCCGGTAGAGCTAGAGACATAGATACACAGCTACTGCCCGGTAGAGACATGATACACAGCTACTTGCCCGGTAGAGACATAGATACCAGCTACTGCCGGTAGAGCTAGAGACATAGATACACAGCTACTGGTAGAGCTAGAGACTAGATACACAGCTACTGCCCGGTAGAGCTAGAGACATAGATACACAGCTGCTGCCCAGTAGAGCTAGAGACATAGATACACAGCTACTGCCCGGTAGAGCTAGAGACATAGATACACAGCTACTGCCCGGTAGAGCTAGGAGACATAGATACACAGCTACTGCCCAGTAGAGACATAGATACACAGCTACTGGTAGAGCTAGAGACATAGATACACAGCTACTGCCCGGTAGAGCTAGAGACATAGATACACACGTACTACCCAGTAGAGACATAGATACACAGCTACTGCCCGGTAGAGCTAGAGACATAGATACACAGCTACTGCCCAGTAGAGACATAGATACACAGCTACTGCCGGTAGAGCTAGAGACATAGATACACAGCTACTGCCGGTAGAGCTAGAGACATAGATACACAGCTACTGCCCGGTAGAGCTAGAGACATAGATACACAGCTACTGCCCGTAGAGCTAGAGACATAGATACACAGCTACTGGTAGAGCTAGAGACATAGATACACAGCTACTGCCCGGTAGAGACATAGATACGCAGCTACTGCCCGGTAGAGCTAGAGACATAGATACACAGCTACTGCCCAGTAGAGACATAGATACACAGCTACTGCCCGGTAGAGCTAGAGACATAGATACACAGCTACTGCCCAGTAGAGACATAGATACACAGCTACTGCCCGGTAGAGCTAGAGACATAGATACACAGCTACTGGTAGAGCTAGAGACATAGATACACAGCTACTGCCCGGTAGAGCTAGAGACATAGATACACAGCTACTGCCCGGTAGAGCTAGAGACATAGATACATAGCTACTGGTAGAGCTAGAGACATAGATACACAGCTACTGCCCAGTAGAGCTAGAGACATAGATACACAGCTACTGGTAGAGCTAGAGACATAGATACACAGCTACTGCCCAGTAGAGCTAGAGACATAGATACACAGCTACTGGTAGAGCTAGAGACATAGATATACAGCTACTGCCCGGTAGAGCTAGAGACATAGATACACAGCTACTGCCCGGTAGAGCTAGAGACATAGATACACATCTGCTCTCAGGTACTGTAGATCTAGAGATATAGCTACACATCTACTCCCAGGCAGAGCTAGAGATATAGCTACACATCTACTCCCAGGTACTATAGATATATAGATACACACGTCTACTCCCAGGTGCTATAGATGCATGGGTATAGATATATAGACGTAGATATATAACCTTCCCTTTGTATGTGTCTTTGTGTGTAGTTTCCAGATGAGACCCTGCGTAGTGGAGAGCTGCTGAATATGATTGTTGCCGTTATCGACTCAACACAGGTAACTATCAACTACAACCATGTATCAACTACCACCCACTACCATGTATCAACTACCACCCACTACCATGTATCAACTACCACCCACTACCATGTATCAACTACCACCCTCTACCATGTATCAACTACCATGTATCAACTACCATGTATCAACTACCATGTATCAACTACCATGTATCAACTACCACCCACTACCATGTATCAACTACCACCCACTACCATGTATCAACTACCACCCACTACCATGTATCAACTACCATGTATCAACTACCATGTATCAACTACCATGTATCAACTACCATGTATCAACTACCATGTATCAACTACACCCACTACCATGTATCAACTACCACCCCACTACCATGTATCAACTACCACCCACTACCATGTATCAACTACCACCCACTACCATGTATCAACTACCCACCCACTACCATGTATCAACTACCATGTATCAACTACCATGTATCAACTACCACCCACTACCATGTATCAACTACCATGTATCAACTACCATGTATCAACTACCATGTATCAACTACCACCCACTACCATGTATCAACTACCATGTATCAACTACATGTATCAACTACCACCCACTACCATGTATCAACTACCATGTATCAACTACCACCCCACTACCATGTATCAACTACCATGTATCAACTACCATGTATCAACTACCATGTATCAACTACCACCCACTACCATGTATCAACTACCATGTATCAACTACCACCCACTACCATGTATCAACTACCACCCACTACCATGTATCAACTACCACCCACTACCCATGTATCAACTACCACCCACTACCATGTATCAACTACCACCCACTACCATGTATCAACTACCACCCAAGTATCCACTAAAATCCCTAATTTTGAATTTATATCTGTATGTAAACTATGTATTTCTGTTAAATGTCTCTATTTTTAACTCTCTCTCTGTCTCTCTCTGACTATGTGTCTCTGTGTCTCTTGTCTCTCTCTCTCTTCTCTCTCCTCTCTCTCTCTCTCTCTCTCTCCTCTCTCTCTCTCTCTCTCTCTCCTCTCTCTCTCTCTCTCTCTCTCTCTCTCTCTCTCTCTCTCTCTCTCTCTCTCTCTCTCTCTCTCTCTCTCTCTGTATCTCTCTCTCTCTCTCTCTCTCTCTCTCTCTCTCTCTCTCTCTCTCTCTCTCTCTCTCTCTCTCTCTTCCCCCCCCATGTGTCTCTAGCTCCAGGAGTTGATGTGTCACGTGATGATGGGGAATCTTGTCATGTTCAGGAAGGACTCTGTACTCAACATCCTCAGTGAGTTACACAGACAGCCAGACAGTCGCTTCTCAAACTGAAGAACAGAGCAACTTGTAGTGAATAACATGGGGGTGCTATGCTAGCTCTGTCCTGAGTAGTGGGGTTGTGCTATGAAGACAGTGTTGAGTGGTTGCTATGAAGACGGTGTCGAGTGGTTGCTATGAAGGACGGTGTCGAGTGGTTGCTATGAAGACGGTGTCGAGTGGTTGCTATGAAGACGGTGTCGAGTGGTTGCTATGAAGACGGTGTTGAGTGGTTGCTATGAAGACGGTGTCGAGTGGTTGCTATGAAGACGGTGTCGAGTGGTTGCTATGAAGACGGTGTCGAGTGGTTGCTATGAAGACGGTGTTGAGTGGTTGCTATGCAGGAGATAAGTGGTTGCTAACCAGACAGTGATAAGTGGTTGCTGTGGAGACGTTGATAAGTGGTTGCTATGGAGTCGTTTGACTGTGTGGTTGTGTCTTGTAGTTCAGTCTCTGGACTGGGAGACGTTCGAACAGTACAGCACCTGGCAGCTGTTCCTGGCTCACAGCATCGCCATGGAAACCATCATCCCCATCCTGCACCATCTCAAGTATAAAGGTAACACACTCACCCCCCAATATAACGATAACACACTCACCCCCCAATATAACGGTAACACACTAACGTGTGTGTGTGTGTGTGTGTGTGTGTGTGTGTGTGTGTGTGTGTGTGTGTGTGTGTGTGTGTGTGTGTGTGTGTGTGTGTGTGTGTGTGTGTGTGTGTGTGTGTGTGTGTGTCTGTCTCCAGAACACCCGGAGGCTCTGTCCTGTCTGCTGCTTCAACTGAGGAGAGAAAAGTAAGTGTGTGTAACGCTTACACAACGTGTGTGTTGTTGATGCTGTATGTGTGTGTGGATGTTGGGGTGTGTGTGTGTCTTGTTGATGTGTTGGTGAGGTGTGTGTGTTGGTGATGTGTGTGTGCGTGTTGTTGATGGTGTGTTTGTGTGTGTTGATGTGTGTGTGTGTGTTGGTGGAGTGTGTTATTGATGCTGTATGTGTGTGGATGGTGGTGTGTGTGTGTTATTGATGCTGTATGTGTGTGGATGGTGGTGTGTGTGTGTGTGTGTTGGTGATGCTGTATGTGTGTGTGCGTGTTGTTGATGGTGTGTTTGTGTGTGGATGGTGGTGTGTGTGTGTGTGTGTTGGTGATGCTGTATGTGTGTGTGGATGGTGGTGTGTGTTGTTGATGGTGTGTGTGTTGTTGATGGTGTGTGTTGGTGGTGTGTGTTGGTGATGTGTGTGTGGATGGTGGTGTGTGTGTGTGTGTGTGTGTTGGTGATGCTGTATGTGTGTGGATGGTGGTGTGTGTGTGTGTGTGTGTGTTGGTGATGCTGTATGTGTGTGGATGGTGGTGTGTGTGTGTGTGTGTGTTGGTGATGCTGTATGTGTGTGTGGATGGTGGTGTGTGTTGGTGATGTGTGTGTGCGTGTTGTTGATGGTGTGTGTGTGTGTGTCAGGCCCAGCGAGGACATGGTGAAGATGGTCTTGAGTCGGCCCTGTAACCATGACGACCAGTTCACCACCAGCATCCTGAGGCACTGGGCGGCCAAGCAGGACGACGCCCTGGGAGAGCACATCAAGACCCAGCTGATCAAGAACAACAATCAGCCCCGCAAACGCCAGAGGTAGGCTGGCTGTCTCTCTCCGTCTCCATCTCTCTGTCTGTTTCCTATGTCTGTCTCTCTCTGTCTGTCTCCTATGTTTGTCTCTCTCAGTCTCTCTCTCTCTGTGTTTGTCTCTCTCTATCTCTCGCGCTGTCTCTGTCTTTATATTAATCCTGATGTGTGTGTGTGCAGTCTGCGTAGCTCCAGCAGTAAGCTAGCTCAGCTGACCCTGGAACAGATCCTGGAACATCTGGACAACCTGAGACTGAGCCTGACGCACACCAAGAACAGCTGTGAGTACTGACATCATAATACTACACTATACTACCTTATACTGCTCTTAATATCATAATACTACACTATACTACCTTATACTGCTCTAAACATCATAATACTACACTATACTACCTTATACTGCTCTAAACATCATAATACTACACTATACTACCTTATACTGCTCTAAACATCATAATACTACACTATACTACCTTATACTGCTCTTAACATCATAATACTACACTATACTACCTTATACTGCTCTAAACATCATAATACTACACTATACTACCTTATACTGCTCTAAACATCATAATGCTACACTATACTACCTTATACTGCTCTTAACATCATAATACTACACTATACTACCTTATACTGCTCTAAACATCATAATACTACACTATACTACCTTATACTGCTCTAAACATCATAATACTACACTATACTACCTTATACTGCTCTAAACATCATAATACTATACTACCTTATACTGCTCTAAACATCATAATACTATACTACCTTATACTGCTCTTAACATCATAATACTACACTGTACTACCTTATACTGCTCTTAACATCATAATACTACACTGTACTACCTTATACTGCTCTAAACATCATAATACTACACTATACTACCTTATACTGCTCTAAACATCATAATACTACACTATACTACCTTATACTGCTCTAAATATCTCTGTGTGTGTGTGTGTGTGTGTGTGTGTGTGTGTGTGTGTGTGTGTGTGTGTGTGTGTGTGTGTGTGTGTGTGTGTGTGTGTGTGTGTGTGTGTGTGTGAGTGTGTGTGTGTGTGTGTGTGTGTGTGTGTGTGTGATAATGGGATGTATTTTCTGCAGTCTTCAGTCAGACTCCCATCCTCCAAGCCCTCCAACACGTCCAGGCCAGCTGTGATGAAGCCCACAAGATGAGGTAGTTAACACTAACCCCTGTACCAACCATAACCAACCCCTATACCAACCATAACCAACCCCTATACCAACCATAACCAACCCCTATACCAACCATAACCAACCCCTATACCAACCATAACCAACCCCTATACCAACCATAACCAACCCCTATACCAACCATAACCAACCCCTATACCAACCATAACCAACCCCTATAGGAACCATAACCAACCCCTATACCAACCATAACCAACCCCTATACCAACCATAACCAACCCCTATACCAACCATAACCAACCCCTATACCAACCATAACCAACCCCTATAGGAACCATAACCAACCCCTATACCAACCATAACCAACCCCTATAGGAACCATAACCAACCCCTATACCAACCATAACCAACCCCTATAGGAACCATAACCAACCCCTATAGGAACCATAACCAACCCCTATAGGAACCATAACCAACCCCTATAGGAACCATAACCAACCCCTATACCAACCATAACCAACCCCTATAGGAACCATAACCAACCCCTATAGGAACCATAACCAACCCCTATAGGAACCATAACCAACCCCTATACCAACCATAACCAACCCCTATAGGAACCATAACCAACCCCTATAGGAACCATAACCAACCCCTATAGGAACCATAACCAACCCCTATACCAACCATAACCAACCCCTATAGGAACCATAACCAACCCCTATAGGAACCATAACCAACCCCTATAGGAACCATAACCAACCCCTATAGGAACCATAACCAACCCCTATACCAACCATAACCAACCCCTATAGGAACCATAACCAACCCCTATAGGAACCATAACCAACCCCTATAGGAACCATAACCAACCCCTATAGGAACCATAACCAACCCCTATACCAACCATAACCAACCCCTATAGGAACCATAACCAACCCCTATAGGAACCATAACCAACCCCTATAGGAACCATAACCAACCCCTATAGGAATCAAATAATATTAATTATAGTGGTGTGTCAAGGTTTCATAGTGAAAGATCTTCACTATCACTTCCCTCTTTGAGCGGACTTCACTGTGGAGGGACCTCAAAGCAAGTGTTCTCGTTAAGGGGAGAGCAATGGGACCGGGCCTAACTCCTCTCTCTGTCCTCTCTGTCTCTGTCTCTCTCTGTCTCTCTCTCTGTCTCTCTCTGTCTCTCTCTGTCTCTCTCTGTCTCTCTGTCTCTGTCTCTGTCTCTCTCTCTGTCTCTCTCTGTCTCTCTGTCTCTGTCTCTGTCTCTCTCTCTGTCTCTCTGTCTCTGTCTCTGTCTCTGTCTCTGTCTCTGTCTCTGTGTCTCTGTCTCTCTGTCTCTGTCTCTGTGTCTCTGTCTCTGTGTCTCTGTCTCTCTGTCTCTGTCTCTGTCTCTGTCTCTGTCTCTGTCTCTGTCTCTGTGTCTCTGTCTCTGTCTCTCTGTCTCTGTCTCTGTCTCTGTCTCTGTCTCTGTCTCTGTGTCTCTCTGTCTCTGTCTCTGTCTCTGTCTCTGTCTCTCTCTCTGTCTCTCTCTCTCTCTGTCTCTGTCTCTGTCTCTCTCTGTCTCTGTCTCTGTCTCTGTCTCTGTCTCTGTCTCTCTCTCTCTCTCTCTCTCTCTCTCTCTCTCTCTCTCTCTCTCTCTCTCTCTCTCTCTCTCTCTCTCTCTCTCTCTCTCTCTCTCTCTCTCTCTCTCTCTCTCTGTCTGTCTCTCTGTCTCTCTGTCTCTCTGTCCCTCTCTCTCTCTGTCTCTCTGTCCCTCTCTCTCTCTGTCTCTCTGTCCCTCTCTCTCTCTGTCTCTCTCTCTCTCTCTCTCTCTCTCTCTCTCTCTCTCTCTCCCTCCCTCTCCCTCTCCCTCTCCCTCCCCAGGTACAGCGACCTGTTCTCATTGGCTGAGGAGTACGAGGACTTCCAGTCGAAGCCGCTGAAGTCCCGCCGTAAGGCTCCGGCCTCGTCGCCGCGCTCCCGCAAGGGGGCGGCGCCCCCGGCAACCGAGGAGGACAGCGTGTCCAGCAGCGCCTCGGTAACACACGCACATCCTCATCGCGCACACACACCAACGCACACCGACGCACGCACACACCAACGCACACCGACGCACGCACACACCAACGCACTACGCGTGAACCTCCTAAGATGGCGCAATGTGATTGACTTTTTGCCGGGATTCATTTGTTTTTTTTAGCGGTTTATTTTTTTTTTATTAGCGTGACGAGACGTCACGCTAATAAAAAAAAAAATAAACCGCTAAAAAAAACAAATGAATCCCGGCAAAAAGTGCCTTCTTGTTTATTTGCGGAGTGTTCACGTGTAGTATATACTAAAACAGTTGTTCACTTCGCCCTCGGCGAATGATTGTTAAATATATTCCAGGAGGAGGCGGATATGTAATGTGTATATAGTATAGATAATGTGTCAATAAATATATTCCAGGAGTGTATATTGTGTATATAATGTTTGTTCCAGGAGGTTGAGTGCGTATATAATGTATATCTGTTTGTGTATAATTTGTATAGATATATAATGTGTTTATATATTCCAGGAGGAGGAGTGTATTATCTATATATATACAGTGTACATAATGTGTACATTATGTGATTATAATATATTTAATAGATATAATGTGTTTATATTCCAGGAGGAGTGTATAATCTGTATATATAGTGTACATTATGTGTATATTATGTGATTATAATATATTTAATATGCGTTTCTATTCCAGGAGGAGGAAGATTCGAAGCCGAAGGCGCCCAAGAGGAAGAGGAAGTGCTCGTCCGCTGTGGGCTCTGACAGCGACTGAACCAATCACAGCGCAGCGCTATGTGGCGAGGGCCTGTCAAACCAAGTCGGGATGGGGGCGTGGCTACGGGATGGGGGCGTGGCTATGGGGTGGGGGCGTGCCGATAGGTCCTCCAGGGATCAGAGGTCAGACATTGTGATGCTGCACTTCTTTAACGACCGCCAAGGATTTTATATGTTTTACCAGCTGGTCTCTCATTGGACGGTATCAACTCCTCTCTCTCCATTGGACGGTATCGACTCCTCTCTCTCCATTGGACGGTATCAACTCCTCTCTCTCCATTGGACGGTATCAACTCCTCTCTCTCCATTGGACGGTATCAACTCCTCTCTCTCCATTGGACGATATCAACTCCTCTCCCCCCATTGGATGGTATCAACTCCTCTTCCCCTATTGGACGGTATCAACTTCTCTCTCCCCATTGGACGATATCAAGGCCACGTACCCTGGGATTGGATGTTATAAAGGCCTTGACTGGATGATTGAAAAACACTTTTTCACTTATTTCTTTCTACTGACCTATTTTCATAACACAGCTGAGTGCGAACCAATAAAATGGCTGAAAACTGAATGCCTCGTTTATCAGACCAATCGGATGTCTGGGTTTCAACCAGCCGTCAACCAATCAGAGGGTGTGTTTCATAGTCTACATTCCTTCCTCGTTTCAGAAAAGGTGTAAACGTTGCGTCATGGAAGAGGCTTTATATATCACCATGTAAAGACTCTTATCTAGACTCCATGTAAAGATTTTTATCCAGACTCCATGTGGACTTATCTAGACTCTCCCAATTTAAATACTTATCCAGACTCTCCATGTAAAGACTCCCCCAATTTAAATACTTATCCAGACTCTCCATGTAAAGACTCTTGTCCAGACATCAACCAGATATGAAGTCCACTCTCTAGATCAGGGGTCTGCTGGAGGAAGAGTCTGGGTCAGGCTGGGCCGCATCAAGTAGCAATACTGACCAAATCTAAGTTAACGATCGGGCTAGAATGAGAACGTTGGCTGTGTAATCGCTGACAACAGGGGACATTGCATAGCGGTTGGTGGAATCCGGGACATTTTAGCGTTCTTTGGCTTTGGTCGGGACTTAGGACAACATAAGCGGGTATGAAGTACTCTAAAGTCATTAACCGGTTATTATGTCCAGTAGGGATCGACCGTTATGGATTAGCCGTCGATGACCAATACGGGCTGCCTTTTTTCCTGAGCCGATACTGCTTTTGCTCCCTCAATTTACAAATTTTATCTATCGCAAATGCACGTAAAAAAACGCCAATGTCGATCCAAAATATCGGCCAGCCGATCACTAATGTCCAATCTCTAGATAAACACATCTGTAGTTGTGAACACGGTCCTGTGTCTCTGCCCGGAGAGACCACAGACCTAGTGTTTCCAAAGGTTAATTATGTTTGGAGGAAAAAGCGTTAACACCATACTTCAAGATGTTCATTTCTTTATTTGAAAATTCGTAGCAAGTTAAATAGAAGTCGTTAAAATTACGGAATCTGTGAGGTGACGTTTGAGGTCACCCGACCGTCACCGCGGGGTCAGCCGGGGGCCGCGCGCCGTCCCGCAGGAGCGCTGCTCTCTGGCTTCAGGATACTCTTCCGCTTGCGGGCTGTCAGTCACCGGGACGGCTGGAGTTTTGAGTTTGTGATGGAAAAGAGATTCCCGCCGACGGCAGCAGGGGCTCGACTCGAGCACCGCGCGGAACCCGTACGGCGTCGTAACCTTCCCCACGTGCGGCAGGGACATGGCTGCGCGCGTCGATTCATCGGTGTCCGCGTCCCCGCTGCGGCGGCGCGTTGCCCCGAGGCCTGAGGCGGGGAGACGGAGGAACCGGGAAGTCGGTCCGGCCCGCAGACTTGCGCCGGGGCTGACGTCAGGGGAGCCCGTGGAGGGCCGCCGTGCGGGGTGCGCGGGAGACGGGATGAGGAAGCGTGGGATCCTCTCCGGGGTCAGGGCGAGGGTCCGCAGGGACCGGGACGGGGGTCCCCCGGGACCGGGACGAGGGTCAGGGCGAGGGGACCGGACCAGGAGCCAGCGGGCTGCGGGAAACTTCATGTTTCTAAGGTCCACTGGCCGGATGGCTCCGGGTTCTGATGAATGGCTCCGGGTTCTGTTGAATGGCTCCGGGTTCTGTTGAATGGCTCCGGGTTCTGATGAATGGCTCCGGGTTCTGATGAATGGCTCCGGGTTTGAATGGCTCTGGGTTTGAACGGCTCCGGGTTTGAACGGCTCCGGGTTCTGATGTACGAGCGGCTCCGGTTTTATGAATGAACCACAGCTGGACTCAATCACGACGCTGATTGAGGAGGAGGCGATATAAACAACCCGGTGATAAATGTGACCTCACTACCAAGGACGGAATAAAAAGATGAAGAAAGAATATAGAGAAACTCTTCTCAACGTCGCATCCATTTCCTTTCACTTATGTAACTGGCCTATTATACTTTTGTTTAAATTGTCTTTCCATCCTTGGTAATGAAGTAATATGTTTTTCGAATTGGCCAAGTTTATATCACTGGCTGCATGAAACAACACGGTATCTGAGGCGCGCTTTTTGTAGTCCGTCTTCGGGACTTGTAGTTCCCCGCTGCTGACCGAGACTTCCGTCGTCGCCTGATGACGTCGTGTGGCTGTGGTCGGATCATCTCAGCAACGCGGTTTCCAATTTTAGTACTTGGGAATTTTCCTTCATGTCTTAGGTCAGAGTTTGGTCCAGAATTCGAGCGAAGCCTTTATCGACGGGACCCTAAGCGAAGGAAAGGACCTTGTCGACTATAAACGACGTTGAATGATGGCGGGAACGTTGGACTATAGTGATTGGTTAGGAAATAGGGCCCTCCCCCGGAAACGGTCGAGCTGAGGTCCGACTGGAGGAGAGACGAGGTACTGGTTTCAGACCAGTTGAGAGACGAGGGACCGGTTTCAGACCAGTTGAGAGACGAGGGACCGGTTTCAGACCAGTGCAGTTCTGTACGTTTCATGGGGAACGAAGACGTTCACACCCGGAATTGTAGTTTTCTAGTTTTAATCCACAAGCGGAAGTCAATGGCGGGTAAGAACCCCGCTCCTTGTGTTGTGTTGTTGTTGTTGTAGTTCTTGTCGTAGTTTATCTCTGTATAGCCTCCTGCTCCTCATATCTCCTTATAGCCTCCAGCTGCTCCTCATATCTCCTTATAGCCTCCTGCTCCTCATATCTCCTTATAGCCTCCTCCTGCTCCTCATATCTCCTTATAGCCTCATACTGCTCCTCATATCTCCATATAGCCTCCTTCTCCTCCTCCTTTGCCTCCTCATCTCCTTATAGCCAAGCAGTACACACTGAAACAAAGAGTTCAGCAAGCTTTTACCAGTCATAATCATTGATTACTCTTATCTATTTATTATTTTGATCTACTGCATCCTTCAATATTGCTGCAGAAAGAGACACACTGACTGAAATATATTAATATGTATTAATATCATTATTACTGATTATTTAACTAGACCCAAGCGATGCATTTCAAAGTGTTTTTACGTTTAAAACTTGGAAGCGTAGAAGTGTCTTCTTAATCCATGGCTTATCGAAAACAGGCTGTCTTCTTGGTGATTGTGGTTATGATGTCACACAAATATCTTCTTTCTGTCTTCATCTTCCTTCTAATTAGAAGACGACCATGAATCCTGAACGCAAACGCGTCAAAATCACCCCCCACAATGCACTGCAGCAGTCCCCAGGCTCCTCCCACAATTTACTGCAGCAGTCCCCTGGCTCCTCCCACAATGCACTGCAGCAGTCCCCTGGCTCCTCCCACAATGCACTGCAGCAGTCCCCAGGCTCCTCCCAC
Source organism: Gadus macrocephalus (assembly GCF_031168955.1). NCBI lineage: Eukaryota > Metazoa > Chordata > Actinopteri > Gadiformes > Gadidae > Gadus > Gadus macrocephalus. The sequence continues at coordinate 2,030,655 of NC_082403.1, forward strand.
AATGCACTGCAGCAGTCCCCAGGCTCCTCCCACAATGCACTGCAGCAGTCCCCAGGCTCCTCCCACAATGCACTGCAGCAGTCCCCTGGCTCCTCCCACAATGCACTGCAGCAGTCCCCAGGCTCCTCCCACGATGCACTGCAACAGTCTCCTGGCTCCTCCCACAATGCACTGCAGCAGTCTCCAGGCTCCACCCACAATGCACTGCAGCAGTCTCCAGAGGAAGAGGAAGAGAATCTGCTGGTGGAGGAAGACACGACAGATTCCAGCCTGGTCATCACCATGGGTAAGATGATCTCATTGTTACATTCACACATTATCTCATTGTGACATTATCTCATTGATACATTCTCACATTATCTAATCTTTACATTATCTCATTCTCTCATTGTTACATTATCTCATTCTCACATTGTTACATTATGGGTTGGGGTTACTTGGTTTTCTAAGAGTATAGTTTTGTCTCCCAGACCGTGTGGGGGGGCCGGCGGGAGGGGGGCGTGCCCGGGGGGAGAAGAGGAGGCGGAGCAAGATGACATCTGACAGTGAAGAGGAGGCGGAGCCCAGGCTAGAGATGGACCGACTTCTGGACCAATCGCTGGAGACGAAGTCCAGACATCACAAGCTGACCGCCGTCAACGTCAAGAACATCCTCCATGTGGGTCTGCATCACAGCTACACCACAGCTACATCACTGCTACATCACAGCTACACAACAGCAACATCACAGCTACACAACAGCTACATCACTGCTTCATCACAGCTACACTACAGCTACACCACAGCTACACCACAGCTACATCACAGCTACACAACAGCAACATCACAGCGACACAACAGCTACATCACTGCTACATCACAGCTACATCACAGCTACACAACAGCTACATCACAGCTACACCACAACTACATCTCAGCTACATCACAGCTACACAACAGCTACACCACAGCTACATCACAGCTACACAACAGCAACATCACAGCTACATCACAGCTACACAACAGCTACACCACAGCTACATCACTGCTACATCACAGCTACACAACAGCAACATCACTGCTACATCACAGCTACACAACAGCAACATCACAGCTACACAACAGCAACATCACAGCTACATCACAGCTACACAACAGCTACACCACAGCTACATCACTGCTACATCACAGCTACACAACAGCAACATCACTGCTACATCACAGCTACACAACAGGAACATCACAGCTACATCACAGCTACACAACAGCTACATCACAGCTACATCACAGCTACATCACTGCTACATCACAGCTACATCACAGCTACAACCAACAGGAAGTGATCCCTAACGAGTGTGTTTGACCAACAGGAAGTGATCACTAACGAGTGTGTTTGACCAACAGGAAGCGATTACTAACAAGTGTTTTTGACCAACAGGAAGTGATCACTAACGAGTGTGTTTGACCAACAGGAAGTGATCACTAACGAGCATGTGGTGGCCATGATGAAAGCAGCTCTCAACGAGACGGAGGCTGTGCCGCCCTTTGTGAGTCTCTCTCTCTCTCTCTCTGTCTCTGTCTCTGTCTCTGTCTCAGTCTCAGTCTCAGTCTCAGTCTCAGTCTCTCTCTCTCTCTCTCTCTGTCTCTGTCTCTGTCTCTGTCTCTGTCTCTGTCTCTCTCTCTCTCTCTCTCTCTCTCTCTCTCCCCCCTCTCTGTCTGTCTGTCTGTCCGTCTGTCTGTCTGTCTCTGACCCTGTGTGTGCCCCCAGGAGCCCAAGATGACCCGGTCCAAGCTGAAAGAGGTGGTGGAGAGAGGAGTGGTAAGAACCCTTAGCTTAACTTAACCCTTACCTTAACTCTACCTTAACCTCACCATTAGCTTAACAGAGGAAGGGGCCTCTGATTGGCTTGGAAATCCATCATCTAACCTCTGTGTGTGTGTGTGTGTGTGTGTGTGTGTGTGTGTGTGTGTGTGTGTGTGTGTGTGTGTGTGTGTGTGTGTGTGTGTGTGTGTGTGTGTGTGTGTGTGTGTGTGTGTGTGTCAGGTGATTCCAGCGTGGAACATGTCCCCCATCAAGAAGGCCTCAGAGGTCAAGGTCAGAGGTTCTATGTTTATGTATAGTCTGATATGTTTATATATAGTCTGATATGTTTATATATAGTCTGATATGTTTATCTATAGTCTGATGTTTATATATATTGTATTGATAGTTTTAAATATGGCACAGATGTATTTTGTATACATAGAAAATAGGAACATTTCAACATGAATGAACATAAAGTATTCAATAGATATTTCATATATATTTTCTATTAAATATATATATATTAAAGACATATGGTTAAAGGCACCCAGTGCAACTTTATGTAAACATTCAATGAAAAATAAACATTCAATTTCTAGTCTTTTTTACAGGTAGTAAGTTTCAATAACTCCATACCATTACATATCGACATTCAAGGAGCAAAGATGAGACGTCGTTGTGTGGTGAGAACTGATAGAAAATCGTAAACAACAACAATCGCCGGTGGGGAGAAGCCATTTTTCCATTGACTGGAAGCCTGCTTTATTTATTGTAGGTTACAAAAAATAAGGAAAATGGCGGCATTGTTGTTGTTATCGATTTTCTATCAGTTCTCACCACACAACGACGTCTCATCTTTGCTGCTTGAATGTCGGTATGTAATGGTATGGAGTTATTGAAACTTACTACGTGTAAAAAAGACTAGAAATTGAATGTTTATTTTTAAGCCTCGAAAGTTGCACTGGGTGCCTTTTAATATATATTATATATGTTTATTAGTTGGATATTCTGTATATTTGACTATATAAAATACATATTTGATTGCTGTTCTTTACTAAATGTATATTATCTATGGTTGATGTTTGGTGTATATTAAACACATATTCTATTGATGTATGTTGTATATGTTTTATATGTTTGGTGTATATTAAGCACTTAATTTCTTTTTGTTTAAAGGCCCCCCAGTTTGTTGACATCCACCTGGCTGAGGAAGACTCTTCTGATGAAGAGTATCACCCAGAGGATGACGAGGAAGATGAGACCGCTGAAGATGTACGTCCTGATCATATACATGTTATACATGTACAATGTCATATATGTATAATATTACGTATGCTACGTTAACATGTTATCAGGCTTATGTTAACATGCTATCAGGCCTATGTTAACATGTTATCAGCCCTACGTTAACATGTTATCAGCCCTACGTTAACATGCTATCAGGCCTATGTTAACATGCTATCAGCCCTATGTTAACATGTTATCAGCCCTACGTTAACATGTTATCAGCCCTACGTTAACATGCTATCAGGCCTATGTTAACATGCTATCAGGCCTATGTTAACATGTAATCAGACCTACGTTAACATGTTATCAGCCCTACGTTAACATGTTATCAGGCTTATGTTAACATGTTATCAGGCCTATGTTAACATGTTATCAGGCCTATGTTAACGTGTGTAACGCTGGTGCTGCCCCACTCTGGTGTTGACTGGGTAAAGCCCTGTGTATGGATGCATTTCTATGTCTTTATATCTCTATAAACCTATATCCCTCGATACCTATATCTATCTCTATCTGTTCTGTGTTCAGACGTTCCAGGAGAGTGACATGGAGAGCACAGCTTCGTCTCCCAGAGGAACCAGAATACATGAGGTACTGAATACTGAAGGACACACTAACTCACTATATAGCACTCACCCTAACCCTAACCAGAATACATGAGGTACTGAGTACTAGAGTACACACTAACTCACTGTTACTCACTGTAGAATACATGAGGTACTGAGTACTAGAGTACACACTAACTCACTGTTACTCACTGTAGAATACATGAGGTACTGAGTACTAGAGTACACACTAACTCACTGTTACTCACTGTAGAATACATGAGGTACTGAGTACTAGAGTACACACTAACTCACTGTAGAATACATGAGGTACTGAGTACTAGAGTACACACTAACTCACTGTTACTCACTGTAGAATACATGAGGTACTGAGTACTAGAGTACACACTAACTCACTGTTACTCACAGTAGAATACATGAGGTACTGAGTACTAGAGTACACACTAACTCACTATTACTCACTGCAGCGTCTCCTTAACCTTAACTCACTATTACTCACTGTAGCGTCTCCTTAACCTTAACTCACTATTACTCACTGTAGCGTCTCCTTAACCTTAACTCACTATTACTCACTGTAGCGTCTCCTTAACCTTAACTCACTGTTACTCACTGCAGCGTCTCCTTAACCTTAACTCACTATTACTCACTGCAGCGTCTCCTTAACCTTAACTCACTATTACTCACTGTAGCGTCTCCTTAACCTTAACTCACTATTACTCACTGTAGCGTCTCCTTAACCTTAACTCACTATTACTCACTGTAGCGTCTCCTTAACCTTAACTCACTATTACTCACTGCAGCGTCTCCTTAACCTTAACTCACTATTACTCACTGTAGCGTCTCCTTAACCTTAACTCACTATTACTCACTGTAGCGTCTACTCACTATTACTCACTGTAGCGTCTCCTTAACCTTAACTCACTATTACTCACTGTAGCGTCTCCTTAACCTTAACTCACTATTACTCACTGTAGCGTCTCCTTAACCTTAACTCACTATTACTCACTGTAGCGTCTCCTTAACCTTAACTCACTATTACTCACTGTAGCGTCTCCTTAACCTTAACTCACTATTACTCACTGTAGCGTCTCCTTAACCTTAACTCACTATTACTCACTGTAGCGTCTCCTTAACCTTAACTCACTATTACTCACTGTAGCGTCTCCTTAACCTTAACTCACTATTACTCACTGTAGCGTCTCCTTAACCTTAACTCACTATTACTCACTGTAGCGTCTCCTTAACCTTAACTCACTATTACTCACTGTAGCGTCTCCTTAACCTTAACTCACTATTACTCACTGTAGCGTCTCCCTAACCTTAACTCACTATTACTCACTGTAGCGTCTCCTTAACCTTAACTCACTATTACTCACTGCAGCGTCTCCCTAACCTTAACTCACTGTTACTCACTGTAGCGTCTCCTTAACCTTAACTCACTGTTACTCACTGTAGCGTCTCCTTAACCTTAACTCACTGTTACTCACTGCAGCGTCTCCCTAACCTTAACTCACTGTTACTCACTGCAGCGTCTCCTTAACCTTAACTCACTATTACTCACTGTAGCGTCTCCTTAACCTTAACTCACTATTACTCACTGTAGCGTCTCCTTAACCTTAACTCACTGTTACTCACTGCAGCGTCTCCTTAACCTTAACTCACTATTACTCACTGTAGCGTCTCCTTAACCTTAACTCACTATTACTCACTGTAGCGTCTCCTTAACCTTTACTCACTATTACTCACTATACAGCGTCTCCTTAACCTTAACTCACTATATAGCGTCACCCTAACCCTAACTCACTATAGCACTCACCCTAACCCTAACTCATTATAGCACTCACCCTAAACCCTAACTCCACTATAGCACTCACCCTAACTCAGAATATAGCGCTCATCCTTACCATAACTCACTATTACTCCACTACATAGCGCTCACCCTAACCCTAACTCAGTAGCACTACATGCACTAACCAACCCTAACTCAGTAGCTACATGCGCTAACTAACCCTGAACTGTGTTTCCCAGACCGCTCGGTCCAAACGCCGGAGGGCGGAGTCTATCTCCATGGGACCGCCCCCTCCTCCCCAAGCTCCTCCCACCAACCCTGTGACTGACAGCTCCTTCTTGGAAAAACTACACGCTGTGGAGGAAGAGCTGTCCTGCATGGAACCCTACCAGGTAGGCCTACTATCTAACCCTACCAGGTAGGCCTACTATCTAACCCTACCAGGTAGGCCTACTATCTAACCCTACCAGGTAGGCCTACTCACTAACCCTACCAGGTAGGCATACTGTCTAACCCGACCAGGTAGGCCTACTCTCTAACCCTACCAGGTAGGCCTACTCACTAACCCTACCAGGTAGACATACTATCTAACCCGACCAGGTAGGCCTACTCATTAACCCTACCAGGTAGGCCTACTCACTAACCCTACCAGGTAGGCCTACTCACTAACCCTACCAGGTAGGCATACTATCTAACCCGACCAGGTAGGCCTACTCATTAACCCGACCAGGTAGGCCTACTCTCTAACCCTACCAGGTAGGCCTACTCACTAACCCTACCAGGTAGGCCTACTCACTAACCCTACCAGGTAGGCCTACTCTCTAAACCCTACCAGGTAGCCCTACTAACCAACCATACTAGGTAGGCCTACTCACTAACCCTACCAGGTACGTCTAAATACCCTACCAGGCTACTAGATCACTCTCTCTCTCTCTCTCTCTCTCTCTCTCTCTCTCTCTCTCTCTCTCTCTCTCTCTCTCTCTCCTCTCGTCTCTCTCTCTCTCTCTCTCTCATCTCTCTCTCTCTCTCTCACTCTCTCTCTCTCTCTCTCTCTCTCTCTCTCAGCTGCTAGAGGACAACCTGATGGCCTACCGCACACGCTCAAAGCGTCCTCTGAGGAACGTCCCCCTGGGGTCGCCTGGAGGCTGGAGCTTCGGGCCCCTGACATCACGCCTGACATGTACGACCTAGGCCCCGCCCCCGAGGACAGGGAGTGGACTCATTGGCTGAGAGGCCTGATGAGCTCAGATGTAGAAAACGAAGGTAAGTGTGTGTAGAGGTGTACTAATACAAGTGTACTAATAAAGGTGTTCTAGTACAGGTTTGCTACTAAAGGTTTGATAATACAAGTGTACTATTTACAGATGTACTGATACAGGTGTCTCCCTCTCTCTCTCCCTCCCCCCCTCTCTCGTCTCCTTCCCCCTCCCTCTTTCTTTTTCTGTCTCTCTCTCTCTCTCTCTCTCTCTCTCTCTCTCTCTCTCTCTCTCTCTCTCTCTCTCCCCACTCTAACCCTATGTCTCTCTCCTCTCCCCCCCTCTAACCCTATGTCTCTCTCTCTCTCTCCCTCTCTCCCTCCCCCTCTAACACCTATGTCTCTCTCTCTCTTTCTCTCTCTCTCTTCTCTCTCTCTCTCTCTCTCTCTCTCTCTCTCTCTCCCTCTAACCCTATGTCTCTCTCTCTCTCTCTCCCCCCCTCTAACCCTATGTCTCTCTCTCTCTCTCTCTCTCTCTCCCCTCTCTAACCCTATGTCTCTCTCTCTCTCTCTCTCTCTCTCTCTCTCCACTCTCTAACCTATGTCTCACTCTCACTCTCTCTCTCAATCTCACTCTCTCTCTCTCTCCCCCCACTCTCTCTCTCTCTCCTCTCTCTCTCTCTCTCTCTCTCTCTCTCTCTCTCTCTCTCTCTCTCTCCCTCTCTCTAACCCTATGTCTCACTCTCACTCTCTCTCTCAATCTCACTCTCTCTCCCTCTCTCCCCCCCCCCACTCTCTCTCTCTCTCCCCCCCCCACTCTCTCTCCCCCCCCCCCCCCACTCTCTCTCTCTCCCCCCCCCCACTCTCCTCTCTCTCCCCCCCCCCACTCTCTCTCTCTCTCTCTCTCTCTCTCTCTCTCTCTCTCCTCTCTCTCTCTCTCTCTCTCTCTCTCTCAGAGGAGTGTGATGATGAGGACGACCCAGAGTATAACTTCTTGGCTGATAACCATGAACCGGACCAGGAGGATTACCGTGACGACCGCGCCGTCCGCATCACCAGTACGTCTCTCTCACACACACACACACACACACACACACACACACACACACACACACACACACACACACACACACACACACACACACACACACACAACACACAAACAAGAAAGTGTTGATTGTGTCTCTAGAGAAGGAGGTGACGGGGCTGATGGGTAATGTGTGTGTGTGTGTGTACATAATGTGCGTGTGTGTTACATAGTGTGTGTTGATTGTGTCTCCAGAGAAGGAGGTGACGGGGCTGATGGAGGAGCTGTTTGAGACGGTGCGTTCCAGCCTTATACTATAAAGTGTGTGTGTGTGTGAGTGTGTGTTACATAATGTGTGTGTATATAATGTGCATGTGTGTGTGTTTTTATATTATGTACACATACATATGTATTGTGTGTGTATATGTATGCGTGTGTGTATACATGTATGTTTTTACCCCTAGAAAGGTTACAGCCTCACCTTTAAGTCCATCAGGACCATTGATAAACCAATGTCTGTGTGTTAGTTAAAGGAGGACAGTGTGTGTGTATATTGTGTGTGTCTGTGTGTTAGTTAAAGGAGGACAGTGTGTGTGTATATTGTGTGTGTCTGTGTGTTAGTTAAAGGAGGACAGTGTGTGTGTATATTGTGTGTGTCTGTGTGTTAGTTAAAGGAGGACAGTGTGTGTGTATATTGTGTGTGTGTGTGTGTCTTAGTTAAAGGTAGATTTATGTGTCTGTATAATTTGTGTGTTAGTTAAAGGAGGGACCTCGTCAGTCACGACTGTGATGATGAAGGCCACGAGGAAGAGGATGAGCCCCAAGAACACTCACCCATGTAAGACACACACACACACGCACACACACACACACACACATACACACACACACACACACATACACACACACGCACACACGCACACACACACGCACAACACGCACGCACGCACGCACGCACGCACACGACACACACACACTTATGATCCCCCCTGTCGCCGACCCGCTCTAGGTCGGTGGTGTCCCAGGATCGGCCAATCAGAGAGCTGCGTACGGTCCGCCAGCAACTGGAGCTGTTGAGGAGCCGCAAACACACACACAACACACACAACACACGCAACACACACAAGACACACTCACACCACTCGCACCACTCGCACACCCCAGAACCCTTCACCCCAACCACTGGACGCCCCGCAGAAAACACGACTACGACAGCAGCTGCAGCAGGTAACACAATGTGTACACTAATGTATATATTAAACCTAACCCTAATGTATATAATAAACCTAACCCTAATGTATATACTAACACTAATGTATATAATAACGTTAATCCATACTCCTAACCTAATGTATATACTAACCCTAATGTATATAATAACGTTAATCCATACTCCTAACCTAATGTATATACTAACCCTAATGTATATAATAACGTTAATCCATACTCCTAACCTAATGTATATACTAACCCTAATGTATATAATAACCTTAAGCGATAGACTAAACCTAATGTATATAATGACCCTAATGTATATAACACCGTTAATCGATACACCAAACCTATTGTATATGCTAACCGTAATGTACGTAATAACCCTAACGTATAACTAACCCTGATGTCTTCTATTCTTGTCAGCATGTCCAGCTGCTGCTTCAGGTCAATCTGTTGACGAGCTACGTCCCAGAGCTCCACAGCGAGGCGGATGTTACCAAGCACTTCCTGGTAACACACTCTCACTTCCTGGTAACACACTCTCACTTCCTGGTAACACACTCTCACTTCCTGGTAACACACTCTCACTTCCTGGTAACACAATGTCATCACCAAGCACTTCCTGGTAACACACTGTCACCTCCTGGTAACACACTGTCACCTTCTGGTAACACACTTTCACCTCCTGGTAACACACTGTCATTTCCTGGTAACACAATGTCATCACCAAGCACTTCCTGGTAACAGGTTTAAACCGGCTGTCGGAACGCAAATCTATGCAGTAGATTTCGGCATATCCAAAAGTAATCATGGAAAATCTCTCTCTCCCTCTCCCTCTCTCTCTCCCTCTGTCTCTGTCTCTGTCTCTCTCTCTCTGTCTCTGTCTCTCTCCCTCTCCCTCTCCCTCTCTCTCTCTCCCTCTCCCTCTCCCTCTCCCTCTCCCTCTCTCTCTCCCTCTGTCTCTGTCTCTCTCTCTCTGTCTCTGTCTCTCTCCCTCTCCCTCTCCCTCTCCCTCTCTCTCTCTCCCTCTCCCTCTCTCTCTCCCTCTGTCTCTGTCTCTGTCTCTCTCTCTCTGTCTCTGTCTCTGTCTCTCTCTCTCTCTCTCTCTCTCTCTCTCTCCTCTCCCTCTCCCTCTCTCTCTCTCTCTCCCTCTGTCTCTGTCTCTCTCTCTCTCTCTCAGGTGGAGCTGGAGGTGCTGGCTCTTAGGGGGGAGGCGCTGCGGGGGAGGGGGGGGAGTTACTTCAGGGCCTCCAGCCTCGGGGAGGCCCTGCTGCTCCTGGAGGAGGTGCAGCGCTCTCCTCTGGTGTACCAGCCCCCGACACGTCCCCCCGATGCCCACGGACGCAGTAAGAGCCTGACCTCTGACCTCTAGCCCTGACCTCTAACCCTGACCCCCACCTCTAACCCTGACCTCTGACCCCCACCCCTGACCCCCACCCCTGACCTCTAACCCTGACCTCTGACCCCTAACCCTGACCTCTAGCCCTGACCTCTAACCCTGACCTCTAACCCCCACCCCTGACCTCTAACCCTGACCTCTAACCCCCACCTCTAACCCTGACCTCTAACCCTGACACCAACCTCTAACCCTGACCTCTAACCCCCACCCCTGACCTCTAACCCGCACCTCTAACCCTGACCTATAACCCCCACCTCTAACCCTGACCTCTAACCCCCACCCCTGACCTCTAACCCTGACCTCTGACCCCTAACCCTGACCTCTAACCCCCACCTCTAACCCCAACCTCTAACTCTGACCCCTAACCCTGACCCCCACCCTGACCCCTAACCCTGACCCCCACCCTGACCTCTGACCCCTAACCGCCTCCCTGACCTCTGACCCCGACCCCTAACCCTGACCCCCACCCTGACCTCTGACCCCTAACTGCCTCCCTGACCTCTGACCCCTAACCCTGACCTCTGACCCCTAACCGCCTCCCTGACCCCTAACCCTGACCCCCACCCTGACCTCTGACCCCTAACCGCAACCCTGACCTCTGACCCCCACCCTGACCTCTGACCCCCACCCTGACCTCTGACCCTGACCTCTGACCCCTAGCCCCCACCCTGACCCCTAGCCCCCACCCTGACCCCTAACCCCCACCCTGACCTCTGACCCTGACCCCTAGCCCCCACCCTGACCCCCACCCTGACCCCCACCCTGACCCCCACCCCTGACCCCCACCCTGACCTCTGACCCTGCCCTCTCTCTCAGTGCGCTGCTACCCGGTCCTGCCCGCCCGGCTGGCCTGGCTGTTCGCCACGCGCTCCGTCTTCCTCTACCCTGAGCTGCTGCCCACGGCCAGCCTGGCCCCGGCCCTCTACCGCCCCCGCAAGGCCGGGGTCTTCACTGCTGCTGAGGACTGGTACGATCGACTCACTACCACAGCACAGACTCACTACCACAAGATGGACTCATTACCACAACATGGACTCATTACCACAACATGGACTCACTACCACAAGATAGACTCATTACCACAACACAGACTCATTACCACAACACAGACTCATTATCACAACACAGACTCATTAACACAACATGGACTCACTACCACAAGATGGACTCATTACCACAACATGGACTCATTACCACAACACAGACTCATTATCACAACACAGACTCATTAACACAACATGGACTCACTACCACAAGATGGACTCATTACCACAACACAGACTCATTACCACAACACAGACTCATTATCACAACACAGACTCATTAACACAACATGGACTCACTACCACAAGATGGACTCATTACCACAACATGGACTCATTATCACAAGAAGGACTCATTACCACAAGATGGACTCATTACCACAACATGGACTCACTACCACAAGATGGACTCATTACCACAACATGGACTCACTACCACAAGATGGACTCATTATCACAACATGGACTCATTACCACAACATGGACTCATTAACACAACATGGACTCATTATCTCAACATGGACTCATTACCACAACATGGACTCATTATCACAAGAAGGACTCAT
>NC_082403.1:2047521-2050021 GCF_031168955.1 Gadus macrocephalus
AGGAGGCTCCCGTTGCGGTGGTAGTGTTTACGTCCCGCCCGCACGGCTGACAGCAGGGAGCGTCTTGTCTTTGTTGTGATTCATGAATGAATGAACTTCGCCGCGTTTGCTTTGACCATGAGAGGAAGCGTGCCGCTCGCCCTGCTCTGCGCCCTCGCGCTGACACTGGGCGACAGGCGCGACGTGCTCGAGCTCGGAGACGAGGAGTTCGAGTACCTGGCGGCGGAGCACGAGACCCTGCTGGTGATGTTCCACGCGCCATGGTAACCGGCTCGAGCTTCTCGCACCGTCTATTGTGTATCTCTCCCGTTTGATAGAACCGGCACTATCATGTATCTGTGATGTAATTAACACGATTCATCTAACTACAAGTTACACTATCATGTATCTGTGATGTAACTAACACTATTCATCTTAATACAACTAACACTATTATGTATCTAACATGTATATTATGATGTAACTAACACTATTCATCTAACTATAAATAACACCATTATGTATCTATCATGTAACTAACACTATTATCTATCTATTTAATATGACCATGATATACCATTTAATAGAATTAGCACTATCATGTATCTATCATGTAACTAACACTATTCATCTCACAATAACTAACACTATTATGTATCTATTACTGTGTGTAACTAACACTATTGATATAACTACACATAACACATATGTATCTGTCATGTATCATGTATGTACTTTTCTCTAGAGCTAGGAGTCAGTACCTCACCATAGCTAGGCATCTGTACCCCTCTCTGTATCTATAGCTAGGAGTCTGTACCTCTATAGCTAGGAGTCTGTACCTCTAGAGCTAGGAGTCTGTACCCCTCTCTGTATCTATAGCTAGGAGTCTGTACCTCTATAGCTAGGAGTCTGTACCTCTAGAGCTAGGAGTCTGTACCTCTAGAGCTAGGAGTCTGTACCCCTAGAGCTAGGAGTCTGTACCTCTAGAGCTAGGAGTCTGTACCTCTAGAGCTAGGAGTCTGTACCCCTAGAGCTAGGAGTCTGTACCTCTAGAGCTAGGAGTCTGTACCCCTAGAGCTAGGAGTCTGTACCTCTAGAGCTAGGAGTCTGTACCTCTAGAGCTAGGAGTCTGTACCTCTATAGCTAGGAGTCTGTACCTCTAGAGCTAGGCATCTGTACCTCTATAGCTAGGAGTCTGTATCTAGAGCTAGGAGTCTGTACCTCTATAGCTAGGAGTCTGTACCTCTAGAGCTAGGCGTCTGTACCTTTCTATATAGCTAGGAGTCTGTACCTCTAGAGCTAGGAGTCTGTATCTAGAGCTAGGAGTCTGTACCTCTATAGCTAGGAGTCTGTACCTCTAGAGCTAGGCGTCTGTACCTTTCTATATAGAGGTGAGTCTGTGCCTTTCTCTAGAGCCATGTTAAGAGTCTGTACCTGTTTCTAGAGCCATGTTAAGAGTCTGTACCTCTCTCTCCTCAGGTGTGGTCACTGTAAGAAGTTGGCTCCAGACTTTGCCAAGGCAGCTTCCCGGCTGAAGGGGTCCGTCCAGCTGGCGAAGGTCCATCACCTATTACACATTACACATGTTATTATGCTATCCCAGACACATGTTAATATGCCAACCCAGACACATGTTATTGTGCTAACACAGACACATGTTATCGTGCTAACACAGACCCATGTTATTGTGCTAACCCAGACACATGTTATTGTGCTAACCCAGACACATGTTAATATGCTAACCCAGACACATGTTAATATGCCAACCCAGACACATGTTATTGTGCTAACCCAGACACATGTTATTGTGCTAACCCAGACACATGTTAATATGCTAACCCAGACACATGTTAATATGCCAACCCAGACACATGTTATTGTGCTAACCCAGACACATGTTATTAGGCTAACCCATACACATGTTAATATGCCAACCCACACATTGTATTATGCTAACCCAGACACATGTTATTATGCTAACCCAGACCCATGTTAATATGCCAACCCAGACACATGTTATTGTGCTAACCCAGACACATGTTATTAGGCTAACCCAGACACATGTTAATATGCCAACCCAGACACATGTTAATATGCCAACCCAGACACATGTTATTGTGCTAACCCAGACACATGTTATTAGGCTAACCCAGACACATGTTAATATGCCAACCCAGACACATGTTATTGTGCTAACCCAGACACATGTTATGATGCTAACCCAGACCCATGTTAATATGCCAACCCACACATTGTATTATGCTAACCCAGACACATGTTATTATGCTAACCCAGACACATTGTATTATGCTAACCCAGACACATGTTATTATGCTAACCCAGACACATGTTATTATGCTAACCCAGACCCATGTTATTGTGCTAACCCAGACCCATGTTAATATGCCAACCCAGACACATGTTATTATGCTAACCCAGACACATGTTATTATGCTAACCCAGACACATGTTATTATGCTAACCCAGACACATGTTATTATGCTAACCCAGACACATGTTA
>NC_082403.1:2055021-2093106 GCF_031168955.1 Gadus macrocephalus
GAAGGTGACTCTAACCCTTGTGTCCCTGCAGGGTGATGAAGGTGACTCTAACCCTTGTGTCCCTGCAGGGTGATGAAGGTGACTCTAACCCTTGTGTCCCTGCAGGGTGATGAAGGTGACTCTAACCCTTGTGTCCCTGCAGGGTGATGAAGGTGACTCTAACCCTTGTGTCCCTGCAGGGTGATGAAGGTGACTCTAACCCTTGTGTCCCTGCAGGGTGATGAAGGTGACTCTAACCCTTGTGTCCCTGCAGGGTGATGAAGGTGACTCTAACCCTTGTGTCCCTGCAGGGTGATGAAGGTGACTCTAACCCTTGTGTCCCTGCAGGGTGATGAAGGTGACTCTAACCCTTGTGTCCCTGCAGGGTGATGAAGGTGGCCTCCCGCTACTCTTCGCGGGGGCTCAGCTTTGCGGTGGCCAATAAGCATGACTTCCTGTCTGAGCTGGAGGAAGACTTTGGTCTGGGGATGTCCGAGGCCACGGAGCTCCCAGTGGTCACCATCAAGACCCGACTGGGACACAAGTTCACCATGAGAGAGGAGTTCACGTTAGTACACTACACCCCAGTTCACTATGACCTAACCCCAGTTCACTATGACCTAACCCTAGTTCACTATGACCTAACCCTAGTTCACTATGACCTAACCCCAGTTCACTATGACCTTACCCCAGTTCACTATGACCTAACCCCAGTTCACTATGACCTAACCCCAGTTCACTATGACCTAACCCTAGTTCACTATGACCTAACCCAGTTCACTATGACCTAACCCTAGTTCACTATGACCTAACCCCAGTTCACTATGACCTAACCCTAGTTCACTATGACCTAACCCCAGTTCACTATGACCTAACCCCAGTTCACTATGACCTAACCCTAGTTCACTATGACCTAACCCTAGTTCACTATGACCTAACCCCAGTTCACTATGACCTAACCCCAGTTCACTATGACCTAACCCCAGTTCACTATGACCTAACCCCAGTTCACTATGACCTAACCCTAGTTCACTATGACCTAACCCCAGTTCACTATGACCTAACCCTAGTTCACTATGACCTAACCCCAGTTCACTATGACCTAACCCCAGTTCACTATGACCTAACCCTAGTTCACTATGACCTAACCCCAGTTCACTATGACCTTACCCCAGTTCACTATGACCTAACCCTAGTTCACTATGACCTAACCCTAGTTCACTATGACCTAACCCTAGTTCACTATGACCTAACCCCAGTTCACTATGACCTAACCCCAGTTTACTATAACATAACCCCAGTTCACTATGACCTAACCCCAGTTCACTATGACCTAACCCCAGTTCACTATGACCTTACCCCAGTTCACTATGACCTAACCCTAGTTCACTATGACCTAACCCTAGTTCACTATGACCTAACCCTAGTTCACTATGACCTAACCCCAGTTCACTATGACCTAACCCCAGTTCACTATAACATAACCCCAGTTCACTATAACATAACCCCAGTTCACTATGACCTAACCCCAGTTCACTATGACCTAACCCTAGTTCACTATGACCTAACCCTAGTTCACTATGACCTAACCCTAGTTCACTATGACCTTACCCCAGTTCACTATGACCTAACCCTAGTTCACTATGACCTAACCCTAGTTCACTATGACCTAACCCCAGTTCACTATGACCTAACCCCAGTTCACTATGACCTAACCCCAGTTCACTATGACCTAACCCCAGTTCACTATGACTTAACCCCAGTTCACTATAACATAACCCCAGTTCACTATGACCTAACCCCAGTTCACTATGACCTAACCCCAGTTTACTATAACATAACCCCAGTTCACTATGACCTAACCCCAGTTCACTATGACCTAACCCCAGTTCACTATGACCTAACCCCAGTTCACTATGACCTAACCCTAGTTCACTATGACCTAACCCCAGTTCACTATGACCTAACCCCAGTTCACTATGACCTAACCCCAGTTCACTATGACCTAACCCCAGTTCACTATGACCTTACCCCAGTTCACTATGACCTTACCCCAGTTCACTATGACCTAACCCTAGTTCACTATGACCTAACCCCAGTTTACTATAACATAACCCCAGTTCACTATGACCTAACCCCAGTTCACTATGACCTAACCCCAGTTCACTATAACATAACCCCAGTTCACTATGACCTAACCCCAGTTCACTATGACCTAACCCTAGTTCACTATGACCTAACCCCAGTTCACTATAACATAACCCCAGTTCACTATTACCTAACCCTAGTTCACGTTAACATAACCCTAGTTCACTATAACATAACCCTAAACGTGTGTGTGTGTGTGTGTGTGTGTGTGTGTGTGTGTGTGTGTGTGTGTGTGTGTGTGTGTGTGTGTGTGTGTGTGTGTGTGTGTGTGTGTGTGTGTGTGTGTGTGTAGGAGAGATGGTAGTTCTCTAGAGCGATTCTTAGACGATTATTTCTCAGGTCTGTTGAAGCGATTCATTAAGTCCCAGACCATCCCAGAGATCAACAACTCACCTGTCAAGGTAAGCACCTAACCCCACCACTAAACCGCATCACCTAACCCCACCACTAAACCGCATCACCTAACCCCATCACTAAACCGCATCACCTAACCCCATCACTAAACCGCATCACCTAACCCCATCACCTAACCCCACCACTAAACCGCATCACCTAACCCCATCACTAAACCGCATCACCTAACCCCATCACTAAACCGCATCACCTAACCCCATCACTAAACCGCATCACCTAACCCCATCATTTAACCCCATCACCTAACCCCATCACCCATCTGTATCCTGCAGTAACTCTGTGTGTGTGTGTGTGTGTGTGTGTGTGTGTGTGTGTGTGTGTGTGTGTGTGTGTGTGTGTGTGTGTGTGTGTGTGTGTGTGTGTGTGTGTGTGTGTGTGTGTGTGTGGAGGTGCTTGTAGCAGAGTCTTTTGAAGAAGTGGTCAACCAGCCGGAGAAAGATGTTCTCGTTCAGTTCTTCTCCCCCCGCTGTCCGCACTGCAAGAAGCTGACCCCAGTCTACACCGAGCTAGCAGAGCAGGTCTATATCACCTATATCTATACCTCTACACCGAGCTAGCTGAGCAGGTCTATATCATCTATATCTATACCTAGAAACCAGTGCACACAGAGCTGGCTGAGCAGGTCTATATCAACTATTTCTATACCTAGATACCAGTCTAAACAGAGCTGGCTGAACAGGTCTATATCATCTATATCTATACCTAGAAACCAGTGCACACAGAGCTGGCTGAGCAGGTCTATATCAACTATTTCTATACCTAGATACCAGTCTAAACAGAGCTGGCTGAACAGGTCTATATCACCTATATCTATACCTAGAAACCAGTGCACACAGAGCTGGCTGAGCAGGTCTATATCAACTATTTCTATACCTAGATACCAGTCTAAACAGAGCTGGCTGAACAGGTCTATATCACCTATATCTATAACTAGAAACTAGTCTACACAGAACTGGCTGAGCAGGTCTATATCAACTATTTCTATACCTAGATACCAGTCTAAACAGAGCTGGCTGAACAGGTCTATATCACCTATATCTATAACTAGAAACTAGTCTACACAGAGCTGACTGAGCAGGTCTATATCAACTATTTCTATACCTAGATACCAGTCTAAACAGAGCTGGCTGAACAGGTCTATATCACCTATATCTATAACTAGAAACTAGTCTACACAGAACTGGCTGAGCAGGTCTATATCACCTATATCTATAACTAGAAACTAGTCTACACAGAACTGGCTGAGCAGGTCTATATCACTTATATCTATACCTAGGAACCAGTCTATACTGAGCTGCCTGAACAGGTCTATATCACCTATATCTTTAACTAGAAACCAGTCTAAACAGAGCTGGCTGAGCAGGGCTATATCCCCTGTATCTACCTCTACACTGAGCTGTCTGAGCAGGTCTATTCAACTATATCTATACCGATATTTATATCCATTATTTTTCTTATTGCCAGCTCTACTTGGATCCAAACCTCATCATTGCTGAGATGGACGCTACAGCTAACGATGTTCCGCTAGGCTACGATGTCCAAGGGTAAAACACTCTCTCACTCTCTCACCCACTCAACCATTCACTCACTCACTCACTCACTCACTCACTTCTAACTCCTTATTGGCACTTTGATTTATGAAAAGAATGCCTAATCGTACAAATACTGCAATAATATGATCACAAGAGGTAAAGCTCTCTGGACAAAAGGTCCTTAAAGATCTCAGATCTGAGTGACCCTCATCACCCTGACCTATGACCCGCTGTGAACCCCCTGACCTCTAGTGACCCCTGGTGACCCCTAGTGACTTCCAGACTGATTGCGTGTCTCTCCTTCTCTCACTCTTTAGGTTTCCGACTATTTATTTTGCTCCGGTAGGAAAGAAGGATCAGCCCATTCGATATGAGGTAACACACTGACCCACGCACAAATACACACATCCACGCTTGCACACTAATACGCACCATCATCATTACACTGTGTAGTGTAGTGTCCACTGTGGTTTGGGTTCCAGCCCCGTGGTTTGGGTTCCAGC
This sequence comes from Gadus macrocephalus, assembly GCF_031168955.1. NCBI lineage: Eukaryota > Metazoa > Chordata > Actinopteri > Gadiformes > Gadidae > Gadus > Gadus macrocephalus. The sequence goes on from NC_082403.1 coordinate 2,059,598, forward strand.
CCCGTGGTTTGGGTTCCAGCCCCGTGGTTTGGGTTCCAGCCCCGTGGTTTGGGTTCCAGCCCCGTGGTTTGGGTTCTCAGTCCCGTGGTTTGGGTTCTCAGTCCAGCGGTTCTTGTGCTTCCAGGGAACCCGGGAGGTGAGGGACTTCCTGAAGTTCCTGAAGAGGGAGTCCAGACGGCCGCTGGTGCTCAACGGAGTTCGGGAGGAGCTCTGACCGTCAGGACATGTTACCACGGCGACACGAACATCGGTTACCGTGGCCACACCAACACCAGGGCCGGTTGTTACGGCGAAGGTGCTGGACCAGAGCGCGACGGTTCGGACCGGACGCTGGCGGTGCCCGACAGCCGCACCTTCACCGGCAGCTCTACGACATTTATAATCCTGAACAATTTAATCTGTGATGTTAACAAACCCCAAAGGGATTCCTAACCCCTTAACCACACACTGAGGGACACTTCCCCCTTAACCACACACTGAGGGACATGTCCCCCTTAACCACACACTGAGGGACATGTCTGAACCCCTTAAACACAGTGAGGGACATCTCCCCATTAACCACACACTGAGGGACATGTCTGAACCCCTTAACCACACACTGAGGGACATGTCTGAACCCCTTAACCACACAGTGAGGGACACGTCCCCCTTAACCACACACTGAGGGACATGTCCCCCTTAACCACACACTGAGGGACATGTCTGAACCCCTTAAACACACAGTGAGGGACATGTCCCCCCAAACCACAGGCGGAGGGACATGTCCCCTTAACCACACAGTGAGGGACATGTCCCCTTAACCACACAGTGAGGGACATGTCCCCTTAACCACACAGTGAGGGACATGTCTGAACCCCTTAACCACACACTGAGGGACACGTCTGAACCCCTTAACCACACACTGAGGGACACGTCTGAACCCCTTAACCACACACTGAGGGACATGTCTGAACCCCTTAACCACACAGTGAGGGACATGTCTGAACCCCTTAACCACACACTGAGGGACACGTCTGAACCCCTTAACCACACACTGAGGGACACGTCTGAACCCCTTAACCACACACTGAGGGACACGTCTGAACCCCTTAACCACACACTGAGGGACACGTCTGAACCCCTTAACCACACACTGAGGGACACGTCTGAACCCCTTAACCACACACTGAGGGACACGTCTGAACCCCTTAACCACACACTGAGGGACACGTCTGAACCCCTTAACCACACACTGAGGGACACGTCTGAACCCCTTAACCACACACTGAGGGACACGTCTGAACCCCTTAACCACACACTGAGGGACACGTCTGAACCCCTTAACCACACACTGAGGGACATGCCTCCCGTCTTTGTGCTCCTCAGGGTTGTGACGTCACCATCTCTGTACGTTGAACCTCCTGCCTCTGGTTGCCGTGGCGATTCTCCTCTGGACGCTCAGAGAGAGGTGATGGAGTGTCTCGAGCTCATCAGTGAACCGTTGCAACGAGAGACAAACTCAATGTGCTTCACCTGAATTATTTCACAACTAGATTCCGTTGTTATTTTATTTATCCTTTTTGATTTGATGTTATTTAATGGTTGTCACTCAGTAAAATATTTTTTTTTTCTAAATAATGGTTTGTATTAATTATACGGAATTTATTTCTGCATTTATTTATATGATTGCAAACATTGTATGCACTTGTTTCAGAATGTGACTCGCATGAAATAAAGACTTTAATTATTTTATTCTCGTATAGTAAGTGAATACTTTGAGGTGCCAGCCATTCACACACTCATCGCCTCCGGGTATAATACAGAGAATGCCTGTCTGAAAGTGCATGTGTGAAGGGGCTACAAGTTAGGAGGCATGAGGCTTTCAGAATAAAGGTTCCGTCCCATCTGACTGGCTCTGCAACTGTGGGACGTGAGCTAGCTAGCAAGGTATCAAGGTTTTGGGGGAGTCGATAGTAGTGCTGCGCTCCAGTACACCCCCTTAGGCCGGACTTGAAAAGTCCGAAAAAACTCACATCCCCGACCTCAGCATACACAAGATAGCTGCTCGCCACATCAGCACTAGTGGAAGCTGTGGTAATGTACTGTTATGAGCAATTCTGTGTTATTTGTGTCTTATTAAATATCTTACCTACAGTAATGTTCAACTTCCTTTCATGGAGATGTTGCTACAGTGTTTGTATTTGCAAAATGCTGCATAATGCGTTGTCAACTCGCTTCCAATGGCTAACCCTGCTAGATGTGGTAACGTTACTGCTGCCTATTCTAATTGGCATCTTGTTTTTTCCGACTGGTTGTACTGGAGCACAGTCGACGCAGTGGGAAGTCAATTCATACCTCAGACTTCCGAGGTAACTGGAACACAGCATTCGACTGGTAAACAGAAGGGGCCTGCCAGCATGTTTTATGTGTAAAATGTAACAGCTTTAGAATGTGATTTTATTGATAAAATTATTTAAATCACTATCGATCAGCATGGACTACAGATACGTCCAGGTCATTTTGAGCTCAGAGTTTGTTGAAATGTTACACACTGTGCCTTTAACCCCATAACAATGGACTGCAGCATTGACTCAAGGCGATCGAATCATGGGTTGTTACTGATATTAATGGGACTTTATTTTTGTATGAAATCAAATATTATGATGCGTCTGTACTCCAAGCAGCGAAGAATCATTCGGTTATATTCCTGCTGCGACACTTTTATACCGTTGACTGAGGAGCTTGTGCATAATCTTTTCCTATTGGTGGAAGTCCCTGTCTGACAAGAATGTTCTCGCATCCCATTGGTCCGTGAGTGGTGGTCTCCCGCCCCTCCACTGGTCGCTCCTTCTTCTCGTGCTCCTGGAACCTTCCACACCGCGCGCCCTGTCAAGATGTACGGCCAGCAGGTTTTAGTGCTCAGTAAGTGACTTCTCTTTTAATACTCACAATACGCAACGCTACTCGGTCGTTACTATAACACTACCGCTCAGTCGGGACTACAACCGGCCGTTCTGTTCCGTCCAATTCACGGTTTAGCCTCCTTAAGTCTTCTTACCGGTTAGCGTGAGACGCATGTGCTTCCTCCTGCTAGCAGAGGATGCTAAGCTACGCCCAGCTAGCCATCGTTTTGATTGAGGCTAGCCTGCTAAGCTACGCCCGGCTAGCCATCCTTATAGTTGAAGCTATAGCAGAGGATGCTAGGCTACGCCCAGCTAGCCATCGTTTTTGATTGAAGCTATCCTGCTATGCTACACCCGGCTAGCTATCCTCTTGTTTGGAGATTAATACCCAGCCTTACTGAACGGGGCGATAAAGTCTGAGCTCTAGGTTTAAAGAATTATGATCTGTATTTCTGCTGTCATGTGGGTGTACATTTACAATCAGGGCGTTTAGCAGACGCCTTTATCCAAAGTGCCTTTATTTTAGAAGAAAGAAACGACCATATATGGCTGTGGGTACAGTAAGGATGTTCAAAAAATCGCAAGCACTAACCATCACTAGGTTAACCCAAAGACAATCCATGGACTATCTCTGTTGTCTCCCCGTAGAGAAGATGCTTCACAATAAGTGCGACATACAATAATTGCTTACATTAAGTGCGAGGACGCACAACATGCAATAAGAGGGACGGGGTGACTATGCAGAATCTAGGTTGTTACGTTAATGTTATGCATATATATTATATGCAAATTGTTTATTATTGAACTGTCCTTTTTAGTTGCGCTCTGATACCACATATTGTCCCTTGGAATTAAAATGTATTTATTATTATAACTTTTCTTCTTCAGATCAGAACATCAAGAGGGAGTCTGGCAGGAAGGTGCAGACCGGCAACATCAATGCTGCTAAGGTGAGCCAACGCGTACATTAAACTACACGATGTGACCTTAGACCACCGACTGGTAACCAGGGCGATGAAGCCGGGAGCCAGACTGCAGCCTCATGGTTTAGTTGTCTTTGTAAGCAGCCCCGCCCTTCAGACCCCGGGCCAGCCAATCACAACCCTTTATTTCACATGGGTCAGGGTTGATATCATAGAGAGAAGAAGGCTGGCATGGATGTGTTCCATGTGTCGCCTGTTAGTAACGTTTTAGTGAATCTGTTCCTCACGTGTTGGTAAATTAGAGCGGTCCCAAACGATTAATCTAGCGATCATTTTTCGGTTAATCTACAATAGGTTTAGACGGCCTAGGGTCATTAACGTGCCTGTGCGCATGCTGCTGTGTGTATATACGGTACTGAAACGTGTCTCCACGAATACTGTTGACTGATGGTAAAGCGCGCGGCACATGGATACTTCTCCATGAGTTATGCAGGTTCTCAGTGAACGACACTGAACGTAATACAACCTCTGTTGCCATCTTCAAGCCTAGCAGACAGAAAAAATGTCTTATTTGTTTAATATTCTATTCAGTGACACTGTGGTATAAATCACATGTCCGGGTTAAGCTAAACACTAAGTTGGTGCAGCTCTGTGTCAGAAACCGATCTTGAGGGTGTTCAAATGCTCATTCATCACTGTCTTACTCGTATGGTATACCAGCTGGATTTTGCATAATCTGCAAGTAACCGATCACTAGATGGGGTTAGTGTGACTAATTCTCAGACTTTTGAATAGCGTGGTCGTTTTTTTTTGTTTGTTTGTTCCGTGCTAGTACTGCTGCTCGCGTACTTCTGCTTGCTGCCGCAATAGTGGTTTGATTTCTTCTTCTTCGATTGGCTACGAGCCCTCTGGTGCAATACCGCCTCCACTGGACTGGCGTGTGGGACAAGAGTTAATCTAGTTGTTTGGGGCAAAGCATCGATGTAAATTATTATTGTTAACGAATTTTATGTTTTTGTTGACGTGTCGTCCCAGCCCTATAGTGAATGTGTTTCTGACATGTTAGTGATTGTGTTCCTGACGTGTTGACATGTTAGTGATTGTGTCTCTGACATGTTAGTGTTTGTGTTCCTTGACGTGTTGACATGTTGGTGACTGTGTCCCTGACATGTTGATGAATGTGTCCCTGACATGTTGGTGAATGTGTCCTTGACATGTTGATGAATGTGTCCCTGACATGTGGGTGACTGTGTCCCTGAAATGTGGGTGACTGTGTCCCTGACATGTTGGTGACTGTGTCCCTGACATGTTGGTGACTGTGTCCCTGACATGTTGGTGACTGTGTCCCTGACATGTTGGTGACTGTGTCCCTGACATGTGGGTGAATGTGTCCCTGACATGTTGGTGACTGTGTCCCTGACATGTGGGTGACTGTGTCCCTGACATGTTGGTGAATGTGTCCCTGACATGTTGGTGAATGTGTCCCTGACATGTTGGTGAATGTGTCCCTGACATGTTGGTGAATGTGTCCCTGACATGTTGGTGAATGTGTCCCTGACATGTTGGTGAATGTGTCCCTGACATGTTGGTGAATGTGTCCCTGACATGTTGGTGAATGTGTTCCTGACATGTTGGTGAATGTGTCCCTGACATGTTATTGATTGTGTTCCTGGCCTGTTAGTGACTGTGTCCCTGACATGTTGGTGAATGTGTCCCTGACATGTTGGTGAATGTGTTCCTGACATGTTGGTGAATGTGTCCCTGACATGTTATTGATTGTGTTCCTGGCCTGTTAGTGACTGTGTTCCTGACATGTTGACGTGTTATTGACTGTGTCCCTGACCTGTTAGTGAATGTCTGTATTCTTGCTGTGGACTTTGTATCGCGGTCCTCATGACTCTAATGCGTCTTGTCTTGTTCTCCAGACCATAGCCGATGTCATCCGGACCTGTCTGGGCCCGCGGGCCATGATGAAGGTAACTCCCACGACCCCCAGAAATATATGGACCATCACTTTACCGCTCAATAAGGAACCATCCATTTATTTGACAGAAATGCCTTCAGGTTGTACTGGCCGTGAATAAATTCACAGCCTGCTATAAAAATCAATTAGTCTTGGACAGTGTTATTGACTCTATGCCTAATGCCATCTGACCCTAACCCCTGACCCTACCACCTTACCCTGACCCTAACCCTACCACCTTACCCTAACCCTACCATCTAACCCTACCATCTGCCCCTAACCCAGATGCTGCTGGACCCCATGGGAGGCATCGTCATGACCAACGACGGCAACGCCATCCTGAGAGAGGTGAGCCTTCACCTCATTGGTTACCTTCTGATGCAGGGAAATGGCTTTGTGTGTTTGGAACATGAACTGTCCACTCTAAATCACCTCTCTGCTGAATAGCCTACCATGCTTTAAGTTGCAAAGATGTAGGCTATTAAACTGAGGCATAGTAACAGAACTCAAGACATAAATAAACTTAACATAGACTATAATGCAGCTTAAACTGACATAACATGGATTCTATATTACATGTTAAAATAGATTTAAGGGTGACCTATTATACCACCAGGTGTCAGTGTGACATCACAAGTGGGTGTGTCCACCTAGATGTATGACGGATATTGCTATTGTCCACTGGGTAGGCTGTTGACTGATCTAGGTAGACACGCCCACTTTTGATGTCAGAAGAAGCATTTTTTTCAAAAAGGCTTGAAACGGCTAATCACACTCGCACCTTGTGGTATATAATATGTCACCTTAAACATGGGTATTCATTAGGGCTGGGTAAAGATATCGATTCATCAATGCAATGTAATTTATTTGTTCACGATTAAATTTCGATTCAGAATTCTTTTGAAATCGATTTTATTTCCATAAAAAAATAAAAAAAAGCATTCTCAATCATTGTAATGTAGAAGCAAGTATGCCTAAATGTACATGCCCTCTTACATTTGTACATGTTGATTGATTGACATTTGTCCATTGATTATTACTTTTTCTTTGCAAGTTTAGCTCAGGAACAATACTATACAATGGTGTATTCCCTTTTTGCTAGTTAAAGCACAATGAAATGGTTAATTCATTTTGAAATAGTTAATTCTAAATAATATTTAGGTATTTTTGTCATCTGCACGTCTATTGAATCGATATCGAAGCAATTCGATCCATACTGAATTTAATCGATATCGAATCAAGACCTAAAGAATCAAATTGTGCGGTACCTGGCAGTACCCAGCCCTGGTATTCATTGCTTGCACCCTAAAAAGCGCCTAAAAACGAGTCCTCGTTGAGATGACGGTGTCTTTGACACGCGTTCTGTGGCGACGTCGAGGCTGTGTTGTGCAGGCCCACCTGAGAAGGGAAGGGGATGCTTTATAACTGGTTTCCATGGTAACAGATCCAGGTGCAGCATCCCGCGGCCAAGTCCATGATAGAGATCAGCCGCACCCAGGACGAGGAGGTGGGGGACGGGACCACATCGGTCATCATCCTGGGTAACACCGAGTACACCACGATACCACTGCTGCTGCTAACTATATTACCAGTGCTGCTACTGTTGGAATACCACTAACTATATTACCAGTGTTTCAACCAGTACTGTATGTTTAAGGCCTTAACTAATGGTCCCGCCTTGACTACCAATATATAAAAATCATTGGTGGAAGTATGTTTTCATTCCCTACAAGAGTTTTGTACTTTGTTACACGTCTATCAGGTACAAAAAATAAAGATAAATAATGCATCGGTAATACTGTTCGTGCCAACAACAATAGTCAACAATAGTCGTGCCATGAAGCTTTTAGAATGGAGATGAAACGGCGGCATCAGGTGGTTGTGTATATATTATTGTGAACTGAAACCCTCACCGAAGACTGCAGGGTACGAGCCCCCCCCCCCCTCCCATTAACTATATTGCTTCTGCTACTAGAGTACCACTAACTATATTACTACTGCTGCTGATCTATTACTGCTACACGGTGATGATTAGGTGATGATGAGGATGTGTGTTGATGTTGGTGTGTGGTGTGTTGGTGTGTTGGAGTGTGTTGTTGATGGTTTGTGATGGTGTGTGTTGATGTTGGTGTGTGTTGTTGGTGTTGGTGTGTGTTGTTGGTGTTGGTGTGTTGTTGATGATGGTGTGTTGATGATGAATGTGTGTTGCAGCTGGGGAGATGCTGTCGGTGGCTGAACAGTTCCTGGAGCAGCAGATGCATCCCACCGTGATCATCGGAGCCTACCGCCACGCCCTGGAAGACATGCTGGACGCCCTCCGAGAGATCAGGTACCCCGGGCCTACTGCTGGGATAAAGGGGGTTGAAAATGGGTTTGATAAAGGGGTTCAGGTGTGATAAAGGACTGGAACAGCTAAAGAACACACTGATTTAGGACTGAATAGCTGTGATTAGCTATTCAGTTAGCTGTGGTTTGGTATTGGTGGTGCCTGAGTGGGTTGGTAGTGACGGTGTCTCAGTCTAGTGTACTGACGGAGGTAGTGACGGGGTCTCAGTCTAGTGTACTGACGGAGGTAGTGACGGGGTCTCAGTCTAGTGTACTGACGGAGGTAGTGACGGGGTCTCAGTCTAGTGTACTGACAGAGGTGGTGAGGGTGTCTCAGTCTAGTGTACTGACGGAGGTGGTGACGGGGTCTCAGACCGTAGTGTACTGACGGAGGTGTTGAGGGTGTCTCAGACCGTAGTGTACTGACGGAGGTGGTGAGGGTGTCTCAGACCGTAGTGTACTGACGGAGGTGGTGAGGGTGTCTCAGACCGTAGTGTACTGACGGAGGTGGTGAGGGTGTCTCAGACCGTAGTGTACTGACGGAGGTGGTGACGGTGTCTCAGTCTAGTGTACTGACGGAGGTGGTGACGGGGTCTCAGACCGTAGTGTACTGACGGAGGTGGTGACGGGGTCTCAGACCGTAGTGTACTGACGGAGGTGGTGACGGGGTCTCAGACCGTAGTGTACTGACGGAGGTGGTGAGGGTGTCTCAGACCGTAGTGTACTGACGGAGGTGGTGACGGTGTCTCAGACCGTAGTGTACTGACGGAGGTGGTGACGGTGTCTCAGACCGTAGTGTACTGATGGAGGTGGTGACGGTGTCTCAGACCGTAGTGTACTGACGGAGGTGGTGACGGTGTCCCCCTCAGTGTCCCCGTAGACCTCACGGACCGCGCCGTCATGCTGAAGATCATCAACTCGGCCATCAACACCAAGGCCCTGAGCCGCTGGTCCGACATGGCCTGCAACATCGCCCTGGACGCCGTCAAGATCGTGGAGCTGGAGGAGAACGGCCGCAAGGAGATCGACATCAAGAAGTACGCCAAAGTGGAGAAGGTAAGGCCCCCCTGTAAGGCCCCCCTGTAAGGCCCCCCTGCGGAGCGACGGCCATGTTTAAAAATGGAAATCTAATATTATTTTTTTTGGAACTTTTTCTTTGGAAGTGCAGCGATTTCAATCTGGTTTTTACGGTAGCGGCCGCCAAGTGGGAGATGTGTTCACCTGCTGTCCTACCGCTACAGTAGTGGTTAGAGTTAGTAATTTGTCTCAGGCCACACTAACATGTGTTGGTCCCACTGACGTGCGGCGGTCCCACTGACGTGCGGCGGTCCCACTGACATGTTGGTCATACTAACATGCGGTGTGTCTCAGGTTCCAGGGGGGATCATCGATGACTCCTGCGTGCTCAGAGGCGTGATGGTCAACAAAGACGTCACTCACCCCAGGATGAAGCGTCTCATCAAGAACCCCAGGATCATCCTCCTGGACTGTTCTCTGGAGTACAAGAAGGGGGAGAGCCAGGTACGGACACCACCTGGTACTGTGTACTGTGGTACCAGCACCACATGGTACTGTGTACTGTGGTACCAGCACTACATGGTACTGTGTACTGTTATACTAGCACTACATGGTCAACGCACAGTTCTCTGGTACCAGTACTACATGGTCAACGCACAGTTCTCTGGTACCAGCACTACATGGTACTGTGTACTCTGGTACCAGCACTACATGGTCAACGCACAGTTCTCTGGTACCAGCACTACATGGTACTGTGTACTCTGGTACCAGTACTACATGGTCAACACTAGGGATGGGGTTCGAAACCCGGTTATATCAAGGACCCGGTTCCACTTTTTTCAAAACCCGAAAATCATTAACGTTTGGGCTTATCGATGCCACTATCGAGTCCCGTCGTTCATTTATTATTATTGTAACGTACCGTTGTGTCCCTGAAGTCGCGTCACGGCATTTAAATCAAATCAATCCAATCACTGCAGCGTGTCCACCAATGTTTTTGAATGGAATTGTAAGCAAACGGGTATTACAAGTAAAACAAGTGAAGTCAACTGTGAAATCGGTGTTGTAATCAGCAGCATACAAGCTAGTTATCTTACAGAGTAAATAAACGTTCAGATGTGCTGCGTGATGATGTGTTGAGTCTGGCTCAGTAAAACGACTGATGGGTTATCATGATGCGTTCAAATGTAACGTAGAGAAACGGTAAATTGAGTTTTTGGTGAGAAACATTAGTAATACTGTATAACTCATGTTTCTGTGTTACTAATACAGTTGTATAGTGCTCTAATCATTTTAGTTTATATGACAAACTACTGATGTCAATATTTATTAAGAATTACATATTTAATTTAAAATGCAAGTATTTTTTCCTAAATATTTTCCTCATCACTAAAAACGCTTCGTATTTCCAACAATTAATAGAATAGTATTGATAGTGGTATCGATAAAGACTCGGATCGTTAAGGAGTATCGAAAATGGTATAGATATTAATGATCCCCATCCCTAGACAACGCACAGTTCTCTGGTACCAGTACTACATGGTACTGTGTACTCTGGTACCAGTACTACATGGTCAACGCACAGTTCTCTGGTACCAGTACTACATGGTACTGTGTACTCTGGTACCAGTACTACATGGTGGTACTACAAACTCGTAACCAGTAAAACCTTCGGCTCCCTGCAGACTGACATCGAGATCAGCCGCGAGGAAGACTTCTCCCGGATCCTGCAGATGGAGGAAGAGTACATCCAGCAGATCTGTGGAGACATCGTCAGGATGAAACCCGACCTGGTGTTCACCGAGAAGGGCGTCTCCGGTACTGAAACAAATATTAATACATGTTAATGTATATTATTGTACCCAGAAGGGCGTCTCCGGTACTGAAACAAATATTAATACATGTTAATGTATATTATTGTACCCAGAAGGGCGTCTCCGGTACTGAAACAAATATTAATACATGTTAATGTATATTATTGTACCCAGAAGGGCGTCTCCGGTACTGAAACAAATATTAATACATGTTAATGTATATTATTGTACCCAGAAGGGCGTCTCCGGTACTGAAACAAATATTAATACATGTTAATGTATATTATTGTACCCAGAAGGGCGTCTCCGGTACTGAAACAAATATTAATACATGTTAATGTATATTATTGTACCCAGAAGGGCGTCTCCGGTACTGAAACAAATATTAATACATGTTAATGTATATTATTGTAACCCGAAGGGCGTCTCCGGTACTGAAACAAATATTAATACATGTTAATGTATATTATTGTAACCCGAAGGGCGTCTCTATCCCATTCCCCGTGTACAGCAACGCTACTGCAGATGCTACACAATTAAGTAATAAGAGTAAATGCAATGTAGATTAAGGGCGTACAATAAGTGCCAGGACGTACAACATACAAGGGAGGGGCGGGGTCGAGGTGACCTCCATGAGGAGGCGGGAGGGGCTGGGTCGCTGTGCAGAGTGGAGGTGACCTCCATGAGGAGGCGGGAGGGGCGGGGTCGCTGTGCAGAGTCGAGGTGACCTCCATGAGGAGGCGGGAGGGGCTGGGTCGAGGTGACCTCCATGAGGAGGCGGGAGGGGCGGGGTCGCTGTGCAGAGTGGAGGTGACCTCCATGAGGAGGCGGGAGGGGCGGGGTCGCTGTGCAGAGTGGAGGTGACCTCCATGAGGAGGCGGGAGGGGCTGGGTCGCTGTGCAGAGTGGAGGTGACCTCCATGAGGAGGCGGGAGGGGCTGGGTCGCTGTGCAGAGTGGAGGTGACCTCCATGAGGAGGCGGGAGGGGCTGGGTCGCTGTGCAGAGTGGAGGTGACCTCCATGAGGAGGCGGGAGGGGCTGGGTCGCTGTGCAGAGTGGAGGTGACCTCCATGAGGAGGCGGGAGGGGCTGGGTCGAGGTGACCTCCATGAGGAGGCGGCTCCGGCTTGAACTAGTCTGAACTGATCCATGTCCTCCAGACCTGGCGCAGCACTACCTGGTGAAGGCCAACATCACGGCCATCCGCCGGGTCCGGAAGACGGACAACAACCGCATCGCCAGGTAGCTTCAGCCAACCTCCACCCACTGACTCGTACACCACACGCCCCGTACCTCCACCCACTGAGTCATACACCACACGGCCCGTACCTCCACCCACTGAGTCATACACCACACGCCCCGTACCTCCACCCACTGAGTCATACACCACACGGCCCGTACCTCCACCCACTGAGTCATGCACCACCCGGCCCGTACCTCCACCCACTGACTCGTACACCACACGCCCCGTACCTCCACCCACTGAGTCATACACCACCCGGCCCGTACCTCCACCCACTGAGTCATACACCACCCGGCCCGTACCTCCACCCACTGAGTCATACACCACACGCCCCGTACCTCCACCCACTGAGTCATGCACCACCCGGCCCGTACCTCCAGCCACTGACGCACGCACCCCATGTAAACACGGCCCTAAGGCATACACCACCCGTTCACACGCCCCTAGCGTATACACCACCCGTTCACACGCCCCTACCGTGTACACCACCCGTACACATGCCCCTTGCCTCCACCCACTGACGCATACACGCCCCCCCCCGTACCTCCACCAACCAACTCGTACACCCCCTGACACGCGTCCCTGACGCTTACACCACCCGTACTCGCGCCCTAGCCTCCACCCGCTGACGGTCCGTCTCTTCCTCAGGGCGTGCGGGGCGCGCATCGCCAGCCGGACAGACGAGCTCCGCGAGGAGGACGTCGGGACGGGAGCCGGTCTCTTCGAGGTCAAGAAGATCGGAGACGAGTATTTCACCTTCGTCACCGAATGCAAAGACCCCAAGGCCTGCACCATCCTGCTGAGAGGGGCGAGCAAGGAGATCCTCGCGGTGAGGCGGCGTGCAGTGATCCCTTCAGGGAGCTCTGTCTGACGTTCAGTGATCCCTTCAGGGAGCTCTGTCTGTCTGACGTTCAGTGATCCCTTCAGGGAGCTCTGTCTGACGTTCAGTGATCCCTTCAGGGAGCTCTGTCTGACGTTCAGTGATCCCTTCAGGGAGCTCTGTCTGTCTGACGTTCAGTGATCCCTTCAGGGAGCTCTGTCTGTCTGACGTTCAGTGATCCCTTCAGGGAGCTCTGTCTGTCTGACGTTCAGTGATCCCTTCAGGGAGCTCTGTCTGTCTGCAGGAGGCCATTGGAGGTTGATGAGGGTGGTGTCTAACCTGAGGGTGGTGTGTAACCTGAGGGTGGTGTGTAACCTGAGGGTGGTGTGTAACCTGAGGGTGGTGTCTAACCTGAGGGTGGTGTCTAACCTGAGGGTGGTGTGTAACCTGAGGGTGGTGTGTAACCTGAGGGTGGTGTGTAACCTGAGGGTGGTGTGTAACCTGAGGGTGGTGTCTAACCTGAGGGTGGTGTGTAACCTGAGGGTGGTGTGTAACCTGAGGGTGGTGTCTAACCTGAGGGTGGTGTCTAACCTGAGGGTGGTGTCTAACCTGAGGGTGGTGTGTAACCTGAGGGTGGTGTGTAACCTGAGGGTGGTGTGTAACCTGAGGGTGGTGTGTAACCTGAGGGTGGTGTGTAACCTGAGGGTGGTGTGTAACCTGAGGGTGGTGTGTAACCTGAGGGTGGTGTCTAACCTGAGGGTGGTGTGTAACCTGAGGGTGGTGTGTAACCTGAGGGTGGTGTGTAACCTGAGGGTGGTGTGTAACCTGAGGGTGGTGTGTAACCTGAGGGTGGTGTCTAACCTGAGGGTGGTGTGTAACCTGAGGGTGGTGTCTAACCTGAGGGTGGTGTCTAACCTGTTTCCGTGCAGGAGGTGGAGAGGAACCTGCAGGACGCCATGCAGGTGTGCCGCAACGTGCTGCTGGACCCCTTCCTGCTGCCGGGGGGCGGGGCCGTGGAGATGGCGGTGTCCAAGCGCCTGACGGAGCGCTCCCGGGCGCTGACGGGCGTGGAGCAGTGGCCGTACCGCGCCGTGGCCACCGCCCTGGAGGTCCTCCCCAGGACCCTCATCCAGAACTGTGGCGCCTCCACCATCCGGGTCCTGACCTCCCTCCGGGTAAGCCGCCCTCCCCCACACTGTCGCCTCACCCCCCACCGTCGCCTCCCCCCACACCGTCACCCCGCCTCGGGCGCGGGAGAGGGCAGACTCGACTGTCAGTAGAATGTACACGGGGGTCGTTTTGGTGAACCTGACTTCAGATGGACTGTGTGTAATGCATGTTGAACTGACTACCCTCTCTGCGTTATGCATCACATGTGCTGTTGGTAGTCACGCAGAATGAACCATAGAGTATTTCTTTATTTTGTGATGACGGAATCACGGTCCGTGTCTTCTGGATCGGGGGTTGAGTGTCGGGGTTGATGTTTGTCTGCAGGCTAAACACACGGAGGAGAACAGCGCCTCCTGGGGCGTGAACGGAGAGACCGGGACGCTGGCCGACATGTCTGCTCTGGGCATCGTGGAGCCGCTGGCCGTCAAGGCCCAGACCTACAAGACTGCTGTGGAGGTACTGACCCCTACCCCGAGGACTGACCCCTACCCGAGGACTGACCCCTACCCCGAGGACTGACCCCTACCCGAGTACTGACCCCTACCCTAGTACTGACCCCTACCCTAGTACTGACCCCAACCCTAGTACTGACCCCAGCGTACCCTAAAGCCAGATGGCACTACTGACTAACCCAGTCTCCCTGTTGACGTGTGACTCACCTTTCTCTCTGAGGATAATGACCCCCCCCCTCCCCCCGTCTGAGGACGACAGTGATCTAACCTTCCCGTCTCTCTCAGACTGCCATCCTGTTGCTGCGTATCGACGACATCGTCTCTGGCCACAAGAAGAAGGGTGACGATCAGAGTGGAGGACCAGGAGCTGAGTAGACCAGGAGCTGAGTAGACCAGGAGCTGAGTAGACCAGGAGCTGAGTAGACCAGGAGCTGAGTAGACCAGGAGCTGAGTAGTCCAGGAGTTGAGCAGGACCGTTCTGTCCAGCCGTTACTGATGAAACTCCTCTTTAACCCTGTTGTTAATGTTGTCCATTAAAGATGTTGAAACTAAGAAGCTCTCCTCTCCTTCTTCTGCCCCCTGGTTAACGGTATCGTATGCAACCCGCGGTATCTTACGGTATACTCTGTATCGTACGGTATACTCTGTATCGTATGCAACCCGCGGTATCGTACGGTATACTCTGTATCGTACGCTCTCCGCGGTATCGTACGGTATACTCTGTATCGTACGGTACACTCGGTATCTTACGGTATACTCTGTATCGTACGGTATACTCTATCGTACGGTATACTCTGTATCGTACGGTATACTATATCGTACGGTATACTATATCGTACGGTATACTCTATCGTACGGTATACTCTATCGTACGGTATACTCTATCGTACGGTATACTCTATCGTACGGTATACTCTATCGTACGGTATACTCTATCGTACGGTATACTCTGTATCGTACGGTATACTCTGTATCGTACGGTACACTCTGTATCGTACGGCATACTCTGTATCGTACGCTCTCCGCGGTATCGTATGGTATACTCTATCGTACGGTACACTCGGTATCTTACGGTATACTCTGTATCGTACGGTATACTCTATCGTACGGTATACTCTATCGTACGGTATACTCTATCGTACGGTATACTCTATCGTACGGTATACTCTGTATCGTACGCTCTCCGCGGTATCGTACGGTATACTCTGTATCGTACGGTACACTCGGTATCGTACGGTACACTCTGTATCGTACGGTACACTCTGTATCGTACGGTATACTCTGTATCGTACGCTCTCCGGGGTATCGTACGGTATACTCTGTATCGTACGGTACACTCGGTATCTTACGGTATACTCTGTATCGTACGGTACACTCGGTATCTTACGGTATACTCTGTATCGTACGGTATACTCTGTATCGTACGCTCTCCGCGGTATCGTACGGTATACTCTGTATCGTACGGTACACTCGGTATCTTACGGTATACTCTGTATCGTACGGTACACTCGGTATCTTACGGTATACTCTGTATCGTACGGTATACTCTATCGTACGGTATACTCTGTATCGTACGGTATACTCTGTATCGTACGGTATACTCTGTATCGTACGGTATACTCTGTATCGTACGGTATACTCTATCGTACGGTATACTCTATCGTACGGTATACTCTGTATCGTACACTATCGTACGGTATACTCTATCGTACGGTATATTCTGTATCGTACGGTATATTCTGTATCGTACGGTATATTCTGTATCGTACGGTATATTCTGTATCGTACGGTATACTCTGTATCGTAAGGTATACTCTGTATCGTACGGTATACTCTGTATCGTACGGTACACTCTGTATCGTACGGTACACTGTATCGTACGGTATACTCTGTATCGTACGGTATACTCTATCGTACGGTATACTCTATCGTACGGTACACTCTGTATCGTACGGTATACTCTGTATCGTACGGTACACTCTGTATCGTACGGTATACTCTGTATCATACGGTACACTCTATCGTACGGTACACTCTGTATCTTACTCTATCGACTCTATCTGTCGAGAGGGGTTTACATGTTTAAATGTGGTTGATAGGGTTTACATGTTTAAATGTGGTCGATAGTGTTTATATATGGTCGATAGGGTTTACATGTGGTCGATAGGGTTTACATGTGGTCGATAGGGTTTACATTTGGTCCATAGTGTTTAAATGTGGGCCATAGTGTTTAAATGTGGTCGATAGGGTTTACGTGTGGTCCATAGTGTTTAAATGTGGGCGATAGTGTTTAAATGTGGGCGATAGTGTTTAAATGTGGGCGATAGTGTTTAAATGTGGGCGATAGTGTTTAAATGTGGGCGATAGTGTTTAAATGTGGGCGATAGTGTTTAAATGTGATCGATAGTGTTTAAATATGGTCGATAGTGTTTAAATGTTCTTTTCCCTCACTCTCCACCTCATCCCTAACTCTCCACCTCAAGCTGGTGTGTAGTGAGCGTTCTGGCACCGATTGGCTGCCGTGCATCACCCAAGTGGGTGCTACATATTGGTGGTGGTTAGTGAGGTCCCCCCTTCACTTTAGGCGTCTTTGAGTGTTATTAATTATTATTATTCTTCATGTTTAACCTCTGTTTTCCTTTTATTCCTAGTCTGTTTTACATAGTGTTGAATGATGACTATATGCTCTGTAAGGTGACCTTGGGTGTCTTGAAAGACGCCTCTAAATTAAATGTATTATATTATTATTACTGTATACTCTGTATCGTACGGTATACTCTGTATCGTACGGTATACTCTGTATCTTACGGTATACTCTATCGTACGGTACACTCTGTATCGTACGGTATACTCTATCGTACGGTACACTCTGTATCGTACGGTATACTCAGTATCGTACGGTATATTCAGTATCGTTTGTACGGTATACTCTGTATCGTACGGTATACTCTGTATCGTACGGTATACTCTGTATCGTACGGTATACTCTGTATCGTACGGTATACTCTGTATCGTACGGTATACTCTATCGTACGGTATACTCTGTATCGTACGGTATACTCTATCGTACGGTATACTCTATCGTACGGTATACTCTATCGTACGGTATACTCTATCGTACGGTATACTCTGTATCGTACGGTATATTCTGTATCGTACGGTATCAGATGCTGAGGATCCATTTTAGAGTCAGTGGGAGATTACATTTCTACCTTAAATAAATTGTGTGTTTTTGTACCTTGTGCATTATCAGTTGGTAGTTTTAAAAGGCCATAGCGCAACATCTGCCGCATACCTGGGTCAATATAGAGCTATAAAGAGATATAGTAGAGGTAGGTTTAGGAAAAATCTCAATGAACGTATAATTGACATTACAACCTAAAGTAGATATCTTGAGAACCCATTCTAACATTTTGACACACCTCTATTGAAATGTTAGGGTAAATATAAGGGAAGGTAATGGCTAGACTCAAATCTGCCGGCGATTTGAATTTGCCCCGCAGAATGGTCTGGAGAAGAGCAATACATTTCTTTCTAGTTTCGGTAATTTTTTGCAGGAGCCAATCAAAAAGCTGGCTTTTCCCCTTGGTGCGCTATTGGCTCGTTAAACCAATGATGGCAGGGAAGCGACGGCAAGCAGACGATTGCTTACAGTCATTTGAACTAGGCCCATTGATCACGCCTCTTTTGCTGAAGAAAATGACGGCAGCTTCCCCAGACCAACGTGCAATCTACGATTGAGCTTGGTCTGGCAATAGCCCAATAATCGGAATTGCACCATATGGCCACCAGATGGCGATTTAATAATAATAATAATAATACATTTAATTTAGAGGCGCCTTTCAAGACACCCAAGGTCACCTTACAGAGCATATAGTCATCATACATTTTTAAAAAAACAGGATATTGTGGAAAAAAATTAATAAATAAACATAAGCAATAAGAAATAAATAAAACAAAAACAAGACAAAAAAAACAATCAAAACAGTGATCAGTTAGACGTTGTGTGCGAGTTTGAACAGGTGAGTTTTGAGTTGTGACTTGAAGGTTGTAATGGTGTCTGACTGTTTTATGTGTGGGGGGAGGGAGTTCCAGAGCCTGGGTGCTGAACAGCTGAATGACCGGGCACCCATTGTAGTGAGTTGTGATGTGGGGATACATAGTAGTCCAGCAGAGGTTGAGCGGAGGGAGCGGGAGGGAGTGTATTCTTGGAGGAGGTCGCAGAGATAACTGGGGGCTAGGTTGTGGAGAGCTTTGTAGGTGAGGAGTAGGGTTTTGTATTGGATACGGTAGTTTACTGGGAGCCAGTGAAGTTGAATGAGGACAGGGGTGATGTGGTCAGATGATTTGGTGCGGGTGATGATCCGGGCGGCTGAGTTCTGAATGATCTGCAGTCTGTTGATGAGTTTGGTGGGGAGTCCGGTGAGGAGGGCGTAGCAGTAGTCTATGCGTGATGTGACAAATGAGTGAACTAGGATTTCAGTGCTGGATTGGGTCAGTGATGGGCGGAGTCTGGCGATGTTGCGGAGGTGGAAGAATGCAGTCCGGGTGATGTTGTGAATATGGGGTGCGAATGAGAGGGTGTTGTCCAGGATGACGCCGAGGCTCTTGACTTTGGAGGAGAAGGGTACTGGGAATCCATCGATAATTATGAGTGGAGCTGGGGTGTGTTGTGATTTAGTGAGGGTGGATTTGGATCCGATGAGCAGGGCCTCGGTCTTGTTTCCATTGAGTTTCAGGAAGTTCCTGCTCAACCAGCTCCGGATCTCTTCCAGGCACGTGATGAGGGAGGTGGGGGGGATGGCAGCGGTGGGTTTGGTGGAGATGTAGACCTGTGTGTCGTCAGCGTAGCAGTGAAAATGGACCCCATGGTGACGGAGGAGTGTGCCCAGCGGGAGGAGGTAAGTGGTGAAGAGGAGTGGACCCAAGACTGACCCCTGGGGGACACCCAGTGAGACACCTGAACACCCAGACTTGTGGTTGCTTAGTTGAACAAATTGTTGACGGCCGGTGAGGTAGGATGTAAACCAGGAGAGTGCAGCACCAGTGATCCCAATGCCAGCTAGGCGGTCAAGGAGCAGAGGGTGGGAGATGGTGTCGAATGCTGCGCTGAGATCGAGGAGGATGAGAATGGTGAGTAATCCAGAGTCGGCTGCAAGGAGGAGGTCGTTGGTGATTTTGACTAGGGCTGTTTCAGTGCTGTGTTTTGGACGGAAGCCAGATTGGAACGGTTCATGGAGATTGTTAATGTCGAGGTGGGACTGTAGTTGTGCGGCAACCACCCTTTGTGTTTTGGAGATGAAAGGGAGATTGGAGATGGGCCGGTAATGGTTAAGGTCAGTTGGGTCAGCACCAGGTTTTTTCAGGATGGGAGTGATGGCAGCCAGCTTGAGAGTGGGGGGTACAGTACCAGTAGTGAGGGAGGAGTTAATTATGTTGGTGATCATGGGGGAGATGGACGGAAGACATGCTTTGACAAGGGAGGTGGGAAGAGGATCGAGCTGACAGGTGGTGGTTTTGGCTTTGCAGATGAGTTCTGAAACGGTCTGTTCTGTTACTGGGGTGAAGTCAGAGAGGCTGATGAGAGGTTGGCCAGAGGTGATCATCCAGGGTGGGTCATCAGAGGGGGTGCGAGATGAGGCCAGTTGTTGGTGAATGGTGTTGATTTTAGAGCTGAAGAAGTCAAGGAACGCAGTGCATTGGGTGGTGGAAATATCTGGAGGGAGAGATTTAGGAGGCTGAAGTAAGTGGTTGACTGTTGAGAAGAGGACTCTGCTGTTGCCTACAGTACCAGTGTTGATGAGGTTGGAGTAGTATGAGGTTTTGGCAGTGGTGAGGGCATTCTTGTAGTGATGGAGGTGGTCCGAATACATTTGGCGGTGTACAGTGAGTTGAGTCTTATTGTAGAGTCGCTCCAGTCGACGACCAGTGGCTTTGAGCTGGCGCAGATGAGGAGTGAACCAGGGAGCAGTGTGGGTGAATGAGACTGAGCGGGTTTTCAGGGGGGCCAGGGTGGTGAGGGAAGAGGAGAGGCAGTTATTGTAGTGAGTCACCAGGTCAGTCAGGGAGGAAGCTGGGGGAGGGTTGGGGTAGGAGCTGATCATGGTGGAGAGGTCTGTGGTGTTGATAAGTTTGATGTTTCTGAAGGAGATGGTCCGTTGTTCCTTGGTTTTGTGTAGTTGGGTATGAATGTCAAAAAGTACAGCTTTGTGGTCGGAGATGGGGAAATCAATGACATCAAGGTTAGTGGGAGTGATGTCAGTGCAGCAGATTAAATCCAGAATGTGACCTTTGTTATGGGTTGGGAGGTTGACATGTTGCGTAATGCCAAGACAGTCCAGAAGTGATGTGAAGTCAATAGCAAAAGTACAGGATGGGTTGTCAATGTGGATGTTGAAATCACCAAGGAGGATAACAGTGGGGGACATTGCACATACAGATGTAAGTAGTGATGAGAATTCATTGAGGAAAACGGCGGAGGGTTTTGGTGGTCTGTAAATGGTGACAATGATAGTGGGTTTGGGGCCTGAGAGTTTTACAGCTAGACATTCAAAGGAGGAATGAAGGGGGACTGTGACAGTGGTGACTGTGATGTTATCACGATGGAGGAGAGCGAGGCCACCCCCCCTCCCATTAACCCGGGGTTTACTAATAAAAGAAAAACCTGGTGGGACAGCTTCAGTGAGAAGTTGACCTCAGTGAGTTAATATGGCGTTTGTATAGTTAACCTAATATGCTTAAACAATATTTACTTGCAATAAAAGTACCAGTGATTTCTAAAGATATAAATATTTTAACATATTGCAAGGTTAAGTTAAAGGCCAAAGAACCCAAGTAAAATGCTTAGGTGCTTTTAATTTACTTTCATTTCATGTAATAAAATAAATGGTGCGACTGAGATTTCTTATTGCTAGCACTGCTTCATATAGTAGGCCTGGGCATCGCTAACAGGCTTTCAAGTGTCACTGAAACCGTTTGTTTTGAAGACGTAGCATTAATATGAATCGGACAGGGGAACGTGCATTGTGATGTACATTATTTCAGTCTGTGGTTTATTTAGACGACATGATTCAAGCTCACATCAGTATGTCTTTGGACCACACATATGTAGTGATAACACCTGTTGAATGGTTTCTCCTCCACATAGTGGTCCACACAACACAATATAAAGTGTTAGTATAGGCTACGTGAACCTCCTAAGATGGGGCAATTTGATTGGATCGCTATCTCGGAATACTGGGCAATATCCCATGATTGAGATCTTAAACTCGGGATATTGCGGGCGTTCGTCTCGTCACGCTAATAAAAACAAATAAATCCCGGCAAAAAGTGTTATCTTGTTTAATAGTAGAGTGTTCATGTGTTGTATATACTAAAACAATTATTCACCTCAGCATCTGTGTATACTGGGGAATAGCCCCCCGAGACCGGAGATGGAGGGGCGGCCATTCCCCACTATTCACTTCACTTTGGGCGAATAATTGTTCATTTAGATTTGAAGATAAACTTGCCTCTTTGTCATTTCCGCCCAAGTCAAGACAGACCGAAGGTTTACCACGACGCTGAAGTTGGCATCCGATTCGCAGCATCCGATTCGGCAGCTGGTCCACTTTAAATCGGTCCTGATTGAAAACCACTACACCTAGACTCTTCAAATCTGGACTAAATTTTCACAGTGAGGCTATACATTATATAAAACATAGTTACAGATTTGTGAAACCTTTTTTCTATTTGTGAAAATGCAATACAGGCTCATTTTAATGCTTTTTAGGGGTCCAGACTGCATTAGAATGGGTCCTGATTGAAAACCACTACACCTAGACTCTTCAAATCTGGACTAAATGATCACAGTGAGGCTATACATTATGTAAAACATAGTTTCAGATTTGTGAAACCTTTACCCTATTTGTGAAAATGCAATAAAGGCACATTTTAATGCTTTTTAGGGGTCCAGACCGCATTAGAACTGATCCTGATTCAAAACCACTACACCTAGACTCTTCAAATCTGGACTAAATTATCACAGTGAGGCTATACATTATGTAAAACATAGTTTCAGATTTGTGAAACCTTTACCCTATTTGTGAAAATGCAATACAGGCTCATTTAGGGGTCCAGACCGCATTGCATTTTCACAAATAGGGTAAAGGTTTCAAAAATCTGAAACTATGTTTTACATAATGTATAGCCTCACTGTGATAATGTAGTCCAGATTTGAAGAGTATAGGTGTAGTGGTTTTCAATCAGGACCGATTTGAAGATTCTAAGTGGTTTTCAAGCCGAATCGGATGCCAACTTCAGCGTCGTAGGTTTACCTGGGTAAATTAAAACCTGTAGGCTTGGCTTATTGACCAATCGGCCCATGTCCAAAATGAATCGGTGTTCGAGAGATGCTTCATGCACCACCTCCAGAACTCCTTTACCCTTTCTCGGAATAAACCACTTGTTGAACATTTATCACTCTCCGAGTGCCACTGAGCCCGAAACAAAGATACCACAAAGAATTAAATTAGGCTAGTTTTTCTTAATCTGCTCAATTTCCATTCTGGCAAGAAACGTACCTGGCACAGTGATGAGGGCGGTCCTTGGGACACAAGACCTGGTATGTTGAGCATTTGCGGTCGTAAATGCTTCCATCATAAAACCACGAGCCTTTGAAACCTGTTTTTCTGAAAACTGGCCCAATGATACTTGATACTATCAAGTATCAAGTAGCCTACTTGTAGTGGTACTTGATACGCTGGTATTTACGAGCAGTCCATTAAATAGACGGATGGACAGAGTTAATCATGTGCTAGGGTTACTTGTTTATAAGAATAAAGGGAATATTGAGGCTCAGTGGTTAACGGTATCGTATGCTATCCACGGTATTGTACGCTGTCCACGGTATCGTACACTGTCCACGGTATTGTACGGTATACTCTGTTTCGTACACTTCTTGGTATCGTACGCTATCCACGGTAGCGTAGGTTATTTGCGGTAGCGTATGCTATCCAACGCTGAGGTACTATTATTGGAGTCAGTGGGACATTACATGTCTACCTTAAATAAATTGTAGGGTTTTGCACCTTGTGCATTATCAGTTGATAGTTATATTGTTCTATAAGGCCATAGCGCAACATCTGCTGAGTACCTGGGTCAATATTTGATGCCATGAAGTGAAGTAGAGCAAAGATAGAAAGGTTTTAGTGGAGGTAGGTTCAGGCGAAATCTCAATCGGTCAAGAAATTCAATGCAAACAAACACAAAATTAACATTACAACCTTAATGAGACACAAACAGATATCATGAGAACCCGTTGTTAAAACAACATTTTTGACACTTGGCACCTCTTTTGAAATGTCAAGGTAAATATAAGTGAATGAATGAGCCCAACAATCGCAATTGCATGACACGGCCTCAAGATGGCGATGTTGAGTAAGATTATATGGCTATTGTATAGTAAACCTGATTTGCTGTTGTAAACATTGTGCTTGCGGTTTTAGAAACAATATTTAGTTTTATTACACGGCTCTTAATGCTGTAGAATGCTCCATTCACTTAAATGGGCCTCCCCGACTTCACGCAGTCAATTATCTTTTGTTAATTGACCGCATATATGCATATAGCAAACAATTTTTTGCCACTGATTCACCGGCCATTATGTATAATGACCGGTGAATCAGTGGCAAAAAAATGTTTCTATCTGATTCACGTCTTGGGTAGCACTCCGCAAGTAGTATTCGGTTGCTAAGCGGTGTCAACGTCTTTGGCAAACTGTTTCTCTGCTGATCAACACTACGAATGGTAACAAATAAATTGTAAAACTGTCACACCGTGTGAATTTATTTTTTCGTTTTGGCAAGTAGCCGTGTAATAAGCGGGATACTATAGAACGCCGGTCATTATCGAAAATAAGCCAGATATTTCCCCGATAATGTCCGGCATTCTATACATTATCCCTTACATATTTAAAATATAAATAATTTCTTATTTTTATATAAAGCAAAGCAGAAAGACTGCAGTGTATGTGGACAGGGAAACCGTAGTGCTGGAAAGAGGAAAAAAGCACTGGTAAAGGCAAAGGGCAAAAACACAAGTGTTTTTAATTTATTTTTAATTTCACACAAAGTAATACATTTTAAAAGTGTCACTGAGTTTTCTCATTGTTAGCACTGCTTCATATAGTAGGTCAGGCCATCGCTAACAGGCTTTCATGTGTCACTGAAACAGTCTCTTTTTAGAAAATGTAGCATTTATCATATTTAGGGTTGGGCGCAGTGCATTGTGATGTAAATTATTATTTTATTATTTTATCCTTTAATTAACCAGGTATAGTCTCATTGAGATTTAAATCTATTTGACAAGAGAGACCTGGCCAGCAGTACACAGTTCCAACATAAAACACAACAAACAGTACAAGTTCAATACTAAGTACAATGAATAGTATTAAAACATTTAGATCATTGACTGAAACAGTTGCATTTTCCAATGGAGTCTGACATCAAACTCATTACAACAGCTTTAATTTCACTTAGAGTAAATTTATGTTCAAGCTAACATCAGTACCTTATTGGACCACAAATTTGTATTGCCAGTCCTGAATAGCTTCTTCTACACAGAGTGGTCAACGCAACACCACATACAGCAGATGCCCATGAACCTTCTCCAGAGGTCAACCCCGTTCCCCGTGTGTCTCTGAATAAACCACGCGTAGAACTATCTCCTCTCCGAGTCACACCTGAACCGACGATACTACAGGGGACTAAAAGGAAGTTTCCAGTCACCCCTCATGCAAAGGCAATTAGCTTCAGGCTTCCCTCAAACGTTAATCAATCGCGACATGGCAGTGGCACCTTGCCCTGATATGAAAACTTTAATTACAGGATTACTAAGTGGCAAGGTTATATCATAACACAAAGCACATTCTTCAGCGGCCAACATTCTGCAGGCATGCCTGATGCACATCATTTAGCACTGAGACATTGATGAGCTTTCTGATCTATTACGTCAAGCATTTGTTCTTCCACCTGTTTTCATTGTGCAGTAACTCGGAATGAGAACGCTCCGACACAGTGACTGGCACGGCTGCCACCTAACCGCAGGTCTTCCTCCTCCACTTGACTCAGCATCTTCAGAACGAGCCAAGAACGCGGAAAATATGACCGGGAAAGAGTGAAGACAGAACTAAATAGAAATCTGCAGAGGGCCTGTTTGAGTAGTTTGCCTGCAGACCACGGTCCTGAGACAGGCCTATAGACCTAAGATAGGCACATACATTTAGGATTTATTTATATTCAAACAAAAGACTATGAAATAAGACATGCAATCTTTTCAAACAAAAGACTATGAAATAAGACATGAAATCTGTTTTGATGGCATTTTTATTGTTCGCCTTCAGAGAAAATAACAAAACTAGACATTCCCTAACCTGGGATTACTCCTGAATTTGGTCCAACTTCAAAGTACATTCTCCTTTCTGACGCCAAACATTCAGGGACGGTTTTATCGGTTGCGTCGATATAACCTTTCTGCATTGGGATATTGTGAGAAGGAAGCCAACCGTTACCCTGATCTCATGATTTAAACAAGAAACACAAATAACATGCGTTGCCCACAAAAACAACAGATCTTTAAGAATGATATCTCACTATGTGATCCCCAACGAAGCCCTAACCTGCGACGATCTCATCAATTAAAGTAATTTTACATTCTCTTGGAAAATCAGCCGTCACAGCTCAACCGTGCAGTCCGGTAAATGTGCGCTTTTTAATTTGATATCAGTCCTCATCTCCATCCTGCGAGCTCCATGAGCAGACCGGGTCCTTCCCGTTGGTCCCCCCCTCCCCCCCTCTGGTGCCCCGTGGACACTGGGGGGGTGATGGGGGATACAGTATTCAGACGGTTCACCAGTGGAATGGCGGCCTGGCTTGCAGCGCCGTGGCATGTAAACCAGGTTTAGTTAGTGTGTGTGTGTTAGTGTGTGTATGTCTGTGTGTGTGTGCAAGGACCTTAACGCACACAAGCGCGGAATATAAAAAAATACCCTCCCTAAGCATCACCCATTCACTCCCCCCCCCCTCTTTCTCTCTCCCCCCCTCCCCCCCTCTCTCTCTCCCCCCCTCCCCCCCCTCTCTCTCCCCCCCCCTCTACTCGTACTCTGCTATCAGCACCATCATCCCGACCCCCAGCAGTAGGGCCAGGATCTCCATCAGCGATTGGCCGAAGCTCGAGCGCCCGGAGAGCAGCTCCGGCAGCACGGTCACCGTGGCGATGTACACGAAGCCGCCCGCCGTGAAGGGGAGGATCCAGGCCGTCGCCGCGGCGCCCACGCCCTCGGCCAATAGGGAGCAGGCCGTGCCCGCCATGGCGCCCAGGGCGGTCAGCAGCTGCAGACACATGGCCTGGGGGGGGGGGGGGGGGGGGGGGGGGGGGGGGGGGGGCGGGCAGGAAGTGGAGTGTCAGGACAGGAAGTGGAGCGGGACAACACTACACAATAAAAGCCCTCCCTGATTATTAGTGGTATATTGGTAGTATAGTAGTATTATATAAGTAGTGTTAGCAGTATTATTAGTATATCAGTAGTATTATAACAAGAGCAGTAGTAGTATTAGCAGTAGTAGTAGTATTAGCAGTAGTATTAGCGGTGGAGATGGTGAGGAAGGAAGGAGATTAACGACCCGTTGTACAAAAAAAGAAGACAGAAATGTCTTTCTGTTCCTCCTCCACCAGGAGGAGGAGGGGGAGGAGGAGGACCGAGGGAGGAGAGGACGAGGAGGACGAGGAGGACCGAGGGAGGAGAGGACGAGGAGGACGAGGAGGAGGAGGAGGAGGGGGAGGAGGGGGACGAGGACGAGGACGAGGAGGGGGAGGAGGGGGACGAGGACGAGGACGAGGACGAGGAGGACGAGGAGGAGGAGGAGGACGAGGACGAACCTTCTTCTTGGTGCAGCCAGACTGGACCAGGATGGCGAAGTCCCCGATCTCGTGCGGGACCTCGTGCAGCAGGATGGTTACCGTGGTGACGGTGCCCACGGCCGGGCTCACCAGGAACGACGCCCCGATGGCGAGGCCGTCCGTGAAGTTGTGGGTGAAGTCGGCTGCCAGGTTGAGGTAGGCCGACACCTTGATCTCTGAGCCCCCCCGTCACACACAGAGAGACGCACACAGAGAGACGCACACAGAGAGACACACACACACACACGCACGCACACACACAGGCACACACACGCACACGCACGCACACACACACGTCAGAACAGCAGCCATTTTGGACAACAAGTGTTGTGTTCTCTGGTTACTTGTTACTAGTGTTGTGAAACTAGTCAACTTGTCCCCTTAAACCACATTAAGGGCAATGTGCTACTAAACATACCATAACACACACACACACAGGGTCTAGTACTGTACGGGTCACGCCTTGTGTGAGCCGATGAAGCCCTGCACCCTACATCCAGTCAATAGGCATTTTTACAATGCCAAGCTGGTTCGCTCGCGGTTTGGCACTCCTGGCAACTTCATTGTCTTGCCCGTGTATAAACCGAGGGTGTAATCCACCGTTCGTCACAGTGCCGGCTTGCTTTGTTCACTGGAGAAGGCGGTGTCTGCCCACGCTGAGTCTAGACCTCTCAAGAATAATTTGCATACAACAAGTGTTTTTATTTTATTATGATTCAAGACTCGCATGCACGAATGAGCATACCTCCGAGTCTACAAACGCGATTAACTATTGACAAGTGCAAAAAGGACGACATATTCTTTATTTTGCTGACCACTTGTTTTTTTAGCCAGGCAATAGCCTCGTAAGGAAAGTTCCCCTGCGTCTTTCTCGTAGGACGCACGCGTCTTTCCCCAGTCATCGTTTCACCGTCTCTCCGGTTGGACCTGCTCATGTCGACACCGCTGCGGTGTCTCCGTCGTAGAGACACCGCTGCGTTGTCTCCGTCGTAGAGACACCGCTGCGGTGTCTCTACGACGGAGACACCGCTGCGGTGTCTCCGTCGTAGAGACACCGCTGCGTTGTCTCCGTCGTAGAGACACCGCTGCGTTGTCTCCGTCGTAGAGACACCGCAGCGGTGTCTCTACGACGGAGACACCGCAGCGGTGTCTCCGTCGTAGAGACACCGCTGCGGTGTCTCCGTCGTAGAGACACCGCAGCGGTGTCTCTACGACGGAGACACCGCAGCGGTGTCTCCGTCGTAGAGACACCGCAGCGGTGTCTCCGTCGTAGAGACACCGCTGCGGTGTCTCCGTCGTAGAGACACCGCTGCGTTGTCTCCGTCGTAGAGACACCGCTGCGGTGTCTCCGTCGTAGAGACACCGCTGCGGTGTCTCCGTCGTAGAGACACCGCAGCGGTGTCTCCGTCGTAGAGACGCGACTCGAGCCCTCCACCCGAGTCCCGCCCCTGGAAGCGCGGAGCCGTCTAATCGCAAAGAGAATGAGACCGTCGACGTGCGGGGGGTCCGGGAGGGTCAATTGCGGCGCTAGCTCAAGGGGCTAATTGACCTCGGTCAGTGTAAACGCGCGGGCCGCGCCGGGAAAAAGACGTGCACAAGTTGTTGCATAAGTGCATACGATGTTTAGCGGTCATCTGAAGCATCTCGACAGAAATGTTGGTTTAAGATGCGGAACATTTGGCAGCAGGTAGGGGATGTCTCGCTGTTGACTCAAAAGGTAGCCTACGGACACTGGGGATTGAACCCACAACCTTTGGGAAGGAGTTCAATTCGTGCACATCGAGCATGTAAGCATGAGGGGATGGAGTCGTGCTGCGGTGTGTTAGCTCCAGGCTAGCCCTTTGTGTTGCGGTGTGTTAGCTCCAGCCTAGCCCTTTGTGTTGCACAGTGTTAGCTATAGGCTAGCCCTTTGTGTTGCGGTGCGTTAGCACCAGGCTAGGCCTTTGTGTTGCGGTGTGTTAGCTCCAGCCTAGCCCTTTGTGTCGCGGTGTGTTAGCTCCAGGCTAGCCCTTTGTGTTGCACAGTGTTAGCTATAGGCTAGCCCTTTGTGTTGCGGTGCGTTAGCTCCAGGCTAGGCCTTTGTGTTGCGGTGTGTTAGCTCCAGGCTAGCCCTTTGTGTTGCGGTGTGTTAGCTCCAGGCTAGCCCTTTCTGTTGCGGTGTGTTAGCTCCAGCCTAGCCCTTTGTGTTGCACAGTGTTAGCTATAGGCTAGCCCTTTGTGTTGCGGTGCGTTAGCTCCAGGCTAGGCCTTTGTGTTGCGGTGTGTTAGCTCCAGGCTAGGCCTTTGTGTTGCGGTGTGTTAGCTCCAGGCTAGCCCTTTGTGTTGCGGTGTGTTAGCTCCAGGCTAGCCCTTTGTGTTGCGGTGTGTTAGCTCCAGGCTAGCCCTTTGTGTTGCACAGTGTTAGCTCCAGGCTAGCCCTTTGTGTTGCGCAGTGTTAGCTCCAGGCCAGCCCTTTGTGTTGCGCAGGGTTAGCTCCAGGCTAGCCCTTTGTGATGCGGTGTGTTATCTCCAGGCTAGACCTCCCTTACCCGTGTTGGGGGTCTCTACTTTCTTCACCGTCGTCTTCTTGTCTTTGCCTTCCTTCTTCTCCTTCTCCTCCTCCCCGTCACTCTCCTTGGCCTTGGGGGAGTCTGGAAGAGAGAAACACCTCCTCAAAGTCTAACTACGCGCTACAAGTACAGCTACACATCTATACAGGTCAGGCTACATGCTACGCGTCCAGCTACATGCTACGCGTCCAGCTATATGCTACGTGCTAAGCTATATGCTACATGTTTACTGTAGCATATTCACCATTACCGTCCTAATACGTTTGCGAATGTATAGACATACAGATAGATGTGGATAGAGATATGAAAGAGATATAGACAGACAAAAAGATAGATATACAGAAAGAGATAAGGATACATAGATATGAAAGAGATAAGGATACATAGATATGAAAGAGATAAGGATACATAGATATGAAAGAGATGTATAGATAGAGATATGGATATGAAGATATATAGATAGATATGCAGATAGAGATAAGGATACATAGATATGAAAGAGATAAGGATACAAAGATATGAAAGAGATGGATAGATATACAGACAGAGATAAGGATATATAGATTTATACAACAGTGGTTCTGAGCGAGTAATTTGATTGGACAAGAGACATTCCATGAGATCTGCAGGGAGGGCTGATATGAGCGTCCAACATCACTCAGACTGTTAGATTAGTTTAGGCTTTATTGATCCTTTTGGGATGACTTCCTCAAGGAAATTGATGGATGTGTTCACCAAACTGTCAACGCACTGTCAAACTGTCACTCCGCATTCCAGCTGTGACCAACTCACTTTAACTGACAAAAACTGTTGGGTGTATGTGTTGCTTGGCAACAGTCCACTCAGTGGGGAACTTTTTGTTGGTCGGAAGCAATTTCTTTCGTTTATATGATGAAATAGACAAACAAATCACAATCTATTGTGAATTATTATTGTCAACAGTACATTTTACTAGTATAACTGTTGTATGAAAGCAATATCACACTCGAGGTGGCAATGTTGTCGCAAAAAGCTGGAAGAAAGCCAATTATCATTCCAGTCCCTAAGAAACCTTGCCCAAAGGATAATTATGAGTTTAGACCTGTGGCCCTGACTTCGATAATAATGAAAGTTTTTGTGCGTATAATGGCGGGTATTTTAAAGCAAGAGGTAAATCATCTCCTGGATCCTTACCAATTTGCCCATCAGACCAGCAGGAGCACGGATGATGCTCTGAACACAGCAACTCATCTTGTACCAAAACATACCGAGAACCCCAAGGCTTATGCCAGACTATTGTTCATGGGTTTTAGTTCAGCTTTTAATACGATTCTTCCCAGACACTCTTAAAAAAACCCTTTGTTATTAAGTGGTACTTTGCTTTCCTCACTGGACGGCAGAAACAGGGAAAAATACCGGCTCCCATTTTGTAGGTTAAATAGATTAAAGTTCTGTTGATTTCCGTGATGGAACAGTGCAATAACTGGTGGGGCAATAGTGCAATAACTGGTTCAGAAATAGTGCAATAACTAGTGGGCAGTGGGTCATCCTTACTTGTATGCGCTTGGGGAGTGCCTCGACTATGTTTTTTATAATGGGTTTCAGGTGGTGAGGCCATGTGTTTGGGTAATGCAACGCGTTTCATGGTACATGTTTTTATGTTTGCCCATGTCAGATCTTTATGTATGTGTCGCCCGATGCTCTCTGTTTGCCCAAAGCAATTTTCTCTTGTGAGAGAGACAATAAAATACTTACTTACTTGTGTCAGCTGAAAACGTGAGCTGACATGATACATAGATAATGACACACACACACACACACACACACACGTCACAGCAGACTACAGGAAGCAGTCGAAACATGTCAAAGGTTAAAACTAAGAAATACTAGTCTGTTTACATGAACATATAAGTTAATACAACAAGTTAAGACTAAATAAACCTTTTCAAGTTTTTACGTGAAAGATATAGATATAGAAATAAAGATAGATATAGATAGGGATACGTAGATATTAGGGTTGCCGCGGTGTGGACATTTTCACACCGAGTAATACGCTCGTGTCAACACCGCTATTACCGGTATAAACGGTACTAACTTTGAAACTAGGTCAACCGCCATCTTCTCCGTCAACTCCTCCTCTCACTCGGTGTCAGCGGCTGGCAGCGCGCCAATTCTCGGCGTCTTATAACTTTCTATATTTAATAGTATAATATAATTTTATATATCATAATATCACGGCAACAGCTCTGTGCGCCTCCGGATGGCCGTAGCGCGGGGAGCTCTCGTAGGGATTGGGCTTCACGGGGTTTGTTTACCGGCGTTGCTATGGTTACCGGTCTTATAAGGAAGCGCGTCAATTCTCAGCGCGCCAATTCTCCGGCACAGAGCAGAACTGTGGCCTTAATTGTAATTATAGTATTCCTTTTTACTGAATTTGTTTTTTATTACTGAAAAAAAAACAAAAAAAAAAAACGGTGTTGCCGGTGAGCAACACCGAGTAAACGGTGTTGGCCTCAACACCGGTAACACCGGTAATACCGTATCCCGCGGCAACCCTAGTAGATATGAAAGATATAGATACATAGACATAGGAATACAGATAGGGATATAAAGAATATATATACATAGTTATGTAGAAAGAGATAGATAGAGTTAGAGATCGATAGATAGATGTAGGTATATATATATATATGTATTTTAGATATAGATATATATATAAAGATATATAGATAGAGATATACAGATATGGACCGAGAGAGATGTAAAGATGGAGACATAAAGATAGATGGAGATCTATCTATCCATCATGGAGATATACATCTCTCTAGAGGTGTATATCTCTAGACATCTCTCCGGTCTAAACGCACTACGCGGCCCCAATGTTTCTCAAGTGTGGTGTAGTCGGCGGTTGGTTGCCATGGCAGCGTACCGTGGGCGTGGCTGTGGGCGTGGCCTCCCTTCACCAGACGGACGAACTTCTCCACGACCAGGAAGGCCACGATGCCCCGAGCACCCAGAGGCCCACGGACATCATGTGGCGATGGTTGGCACCTGGAGGGGGAGACGGGGGGTGAGGGGTGAGGGGTGAAGGGGGGGAGAGGGGTGAATAGGGGGAGGGGGTCAAGGGGGGGGGGGAGGGGGGGAGTAGGGTGAAGGTGTGATGGTGGGGGGGGAGGGTTGAAGGGGGGGGGAGAAAGGTGGGAGGGGGGTGAAGGGGGGGGGAGAGAAAGGGAGGAGAGGGGGTCGTGGGGGAGACAGGGGGGGAGGGAGATGAGGGAAGACGAGGGGAGAGGGGTCAGACCGCGACATTTTAACACTTTAACATTTTAGGCGTCCGGGTCTGGGACGCCCCCACACTCAGCGAGGGGGGGCCGGGGATCCACCCAGCAGCCTCCGGGCGCCCAGCCGGGCCCACTGGGTCTCCAGGGTCACGGGGTC
>NC_082403.1:2093206-2105706 GCF_031168955.1 Gadus macrocephalus
AGGAAAGGAAGAGAGAGAGGGGGGGAGAAAGAGAGAGAGAGAGAGAGGGGGAGAGAGAGAGAGAGAGAGAGAGAGAGAGAGAGAGAGAGAGAGAGAGAGCGGGAAAGAAGGAAGATAAAGGCGGAGCACATGTGAAGAGGTAGAAAGAATGTAGAGGAAGAAGAAGTAGAATGTAAGATAAAACATGACTTCTTGAATCCAAGACTGTACATTCCGGTGTGAGCAGAAATGTCAACGGTAGATTTAAAGAGAATCGATTTAAAAACAGAATAAGTAAAAAAAACATATCCACTGAAATATAACAAGATAAATGTCCTAAAAATGTAGACGCCATGATAAATGAGGGTACATTTAAGAAACTTCAAATGATTGAGCGTTACACACAAAGTCTCTGGGGTCGTTGACCAGTGGGTCAGCTATCGCTTTCTTGGGTTCAAAATAAAAGACAGACGAAAAAGACGGCGTGGAAATATAAAAATAAGGTCATGTCATGTGATACTTGAGTCAAAAAGTCAGAATAGAGTCCAATCACCCCAACTTCTAACAGAGAGAGAGAGAGAGAGAGAGAGAGAGAGAGAGAGAGAGAGAGAGAGAGAGAGAGAGAGAGAGAGAGAGAGAGAGAGAGAGAGAGAGAGAGAGAGAGAGAGAGAGAGAGGGAGGAAGTTAATCCAGTATTCGGGGTCAGTCTATGGGCTGACCGCCTGCAGAAGAGCGATAAAAAAAGGGAGAGAGCTAGAGGCTGGGAGACAGACTGAATGTTTGTGAGTTTATTCATGTGGTTGAGTGTGGGTGTGTGAGAGTGAATGCGTATATATCTTTGTGTGTGTGGTCGTGTGTGTGTGTGCGGTTGGCTCTGTGTGTGTGTGTGTATGACCACTTGTGTGTACATGTGCTACTGGAAACAGGATGAATAAGTCCCTAAGGTAATTCAGAGGAACCTGATGATAAGAGCATAGAGAGACATCATGTTAATAGAACAGGTTACAGAACATAGAAGAGACATCATGTTAATAGAACAGGTTACAGAACATAGAAGAGACATCATGTTAATAGAACAGGTTACAGAACATAGAAGAGACATCATGTTAATAGAACAGGTTATAGAACATAGAATATACCTCATGTTAATAGAACAGGTTACAGAACATAGAATATACCTCATGTTAATAGAACAGGTTACAGAACATAGAAGAGACATCATGTTAATAGAACAGGTTACAGAACATAGAAGAGACATCATGTTAATAGAACAGGTTACAGAACATAGAAGAGACATCATGTTAATAGAACAGGTTATAGAACATAGAAGAGACATCATGTTAATAGAACAGGTTACAGAACATAGAAGAGACATCATGTTAATAGAACAGGTTACAGAACATAGAAGAGACATCATGTTAATAGAACAGGTTATAGAACATAGAATATACCTCATGTTAATAGAACAGGTTACAGAACATAGAATATACCTCATGTTAATAGAACAGGTTACAGAACATAGAAGAGACATCATGTTAATAGAACAGGTTACAGAACATAGAAGAGACATCATGTTAATAGAACAGGTTACAGAACATAGAAGAGACATCATGTTAATAGAACAGGTTATAGAACATAGAAGAGACATCATGTTAATAGAACAGGTTACAGAACATAGAAGAGACATCATGTTAATAGAACAGGTTACAGAACATAGAAGAGACATCATGTTAATAGAACAGGTTATAGAGCGGAACATAGAAGAACAACATGGGTAAACAACAACATGGGTAAACAAACGATAACATGAATAAACAAACAACAGGTGTAAACAACAGCATGGGTAAACAACATGGGTAAACAACAACATGAGTAAACAAATAACATGGGCAAACAACAACATGGGTAAACAAACAACTACCATTGGTAAATAACAACATGGGTAAACAAACAACCACATTCCTAAATAAACAATGTAGGTAAACACACTGGCTCCCCGTCCCTCGTGGACCATGAAGAGGCCAGGACCTACCCTCTGCTGTGAGTCCGTCCGTCCTCAGGAGCCACACGTCTGTCCCTCAGAGTACCTGGAGCCAGAGTCACACGGTGGAACTGTCACACGGTGGAACTGTCACACGTCTGATCCTTCTCCTTCTGCAGGCGGTCAGACCACGGACTGACCCCAATTCTGGATAACTCTCTGTCTGTCTGTCTGTCTGTCTGTCTGTCTGTCTGTCTGTCTGTCTGTCTGTCTGTCTGTCTGTCTGTCTGTCTGTCTGTCTGTCTGTCTGTCTGTCTGTCTGTCTGTCTGTCTCTCTCTCTCTCTCTCTCTCTCTCTCTCTCTGTCTGTCTGTCTGTCTGTCTGTCTGTCTGTCTGTCTGTCTGTCTGTCTGTCTGTCTGTCTGTCTGTCTGTCTGTCTGTCTGTCTGTCTGTCTCTCTCTCTCTCTCTCTCTCACACTCTCTATCTCGCTCTCTCTCTCTCTTTCTCTCTCTGTCCCTCTCTCTCTCTCTCTCTCTCTCTCTGTCTGTCTGTCTGTCTGTCTGTCTGTCTGTCTGTCTGTCTGTCTGTCTGTCTGTCTGTCTGTCTGTCTGTCTGTCTGTCTGTCTGTCTGTCTGTCTGTCTGTCTGTCTGTCTGTCTGTCTGTCCGTCTGTCTCTCTGTCTCTCTCTCTGCTCTGGGCCGCTCTTCAACAAGGTATTTATCACTTTATCTAGATCTATTTCCATACATTTTTACCAGATTACATCATACTTTTGATTCTGATGTCTCATTGGCGGATCGCCGGCCAATTGAGTGTCAGGCTTGTTCTGATAACCTCAGAAGCCACATGACTTCCTGTCCACAAACGGCTTCCAGATAACATAATTATATATTTATGTGGCATTCTGTCCATTGTACCTCTGGCATTCAGTAGGCCAATGCAACAAGGTTTTCTTTCTCTTCAATAGATACAACTTTATCAATCCCCAGTAGAAGAAATGTGTTAATGTTTATCCCTATAAAATGTGAATGTAAATGGACTGCATTTATATAGCACTTTTTCTAGCCATTGGCCACCCAAAGTGTTTTACAACATTGCCTCACATTCATGTACTTGTTGCTTTTTATTCCCCATTGAAGTTCCGCAAAAGTCAAAAATCATGTGGTTCAATTTTCAGGTTAGGGTTAGGTTTACGTAGCCTGGCTCAGAGGCTCTTAATCTAAATTATGATTAAATTAAATATCACAGAGCACAGAGCAGGATTGTGAACGTTTACAATATCTCATGTAAATTTACAATAGGAAAATGTGTCGGCGTTCGCCGACTAACTAGGCCTATTTCAATTAGGATATTGATCCTGCACGCCTTCTCTTTGCAACAGATTTTTTTTAAGATATAAAAAACATTTAATTTAACCTACGAACACTAAAACAGATATTTTCGATTTTAAATAAATATCTGGAAACGATCATGTTTTCCGCAGTGTGCCTCTCTGGTATTGAGCGGAGGTATACCACAAACCTCGCTGAACATACCCAGGCTTTCTTGGGAAAACCTAGCTCGACAGAGCCGCAACTCGCAATCAAAGTTAATCGGTACCACAACGCTCACTTTAGATTCAATTAGTTGAACCAGGTTTTCCGCTTTAGGTTCAGTGCGCGTTCACATAAAAGGGGCGTTTATCGCGTCATTTGACTCACCCTTATGCAAAATAAATCGCGCGAGAGCGGTGTATTTCGGTGTATTTCTCCTACGTGCTGGTTCGTAGGAGCCAGCACGCTCCTACGAACATGGGGCCAAGCCAAAAATAAATATAAAAATATTATTCAATGTGGTAAATTGTAAGCATCCATTTCAATAATTTCAGGTGAATCTAGCCTATGATTTGGTTTTCCCACTATGGAGGTGATTTTTCTTAACAATTCTCACAGCTATAATATGAATTTGTAGAATAAAAAATGCCTAGGCCTAATTGTGTCACTGACATAGCGGTTATGTAAGGGATAATGGACAACACGGCACTTGACTATCCAAGGTTAATGTACGTTGAACGTGGGGCCACCTTCGAACTTGAAACACAGACACACTGCTCAACAGTAAGTGCACGGCTTCTTTGTGTAGCATTGCCTACTAACTATGTAGGTTAACCATAGACGAGACTAGGATTAGTTTGTGTCTGACAGGGGGGGGGGGGGGCGTGGCATCACGATGGCAGTCCTCCATCGTGATGTCAGTCAGTCAACACGACGGACGATGACATCGTCCGTCGTGTTGACTGACTGGCATCACGATGGCGGACCGCCATCGTGATGCCAGTCAGTCAACACGACGGACGATGACATCGTCCATCGGCACCAGGGGTGGACTGGGACAAAATTCAGCCCTGGCATTTTCTGTCCAGACCAGCCCACTACATTATCAGCACTAGGGGTGGGCCGAGACGAACGGGAAGAACCCTGTATGTACTTGATACAAATAATTGAATCAAGTAGGGCCTACATACATCCGAATAATAGTACCGTTTTTTGTTTTTCAAGTTTGTGTCTCTCGTGCTGCTGACAAGAAAGGTGTGAAACCCGAACAGGAAATTAACAGACCTCTTGTGGTCGCTGCATCTCCACCGCCCATATCTACATATCTACAAAACCCGTTAAATATCACACTTGAACCAACGCTAAATACTCTCTTGCAGTTATTAGTCTGTGACTGTGAAAATATTTTGGTGTAAGCCAAGCATTAGTTAAAACCAGACTCGGACAATAATAACAAAATCTCCTGACAAATAATCTAAATAGAAACATATTACAGACAGTAACAGCATTAGAGCTGAAACTAATTTGTTTTAACGGTGACTCAGTCATTATGCAACCATAAATAGAGAATTTAATTTTTTTTCTCATACGTCTCATATTCTCATATACGTGTATGTGCACATGTATGTATACATGTGCACATACATGTAGCCTATATGAGAATGCATATCTATTCAGACCTGTAATTCATGTCTTAGACCTTTTCACACAGCTATAGATAAAAAAAATAATTCTCTATTTATGGTTATATTTAGGGCAATATATTGCCCTAGTTCCTCGTCCAGCTACACTCCTCACCAAATTCATGACCTGCAAGAAACAGCAAACAGAACTGGTACTCAGTATCTGTGTACTGTATAAGTATATGCCTTTTTGTGTTTTAGTGACACTTGTAGTGAACAAATGTATCTGTCATGAAGGATGACTTAAGTCTCAAAAGAGCCCTAAGGCCTACCTGCATAACTGTTAATTGAACTTAAAAGATATGCAAACGTTTGAAATTAAAATCATTAATGTGAAAATCTTCAACCAGGAAATAATCATAATCAAACCTTTTGTTTCAATCTGAGACAAAACAAGTTGCATAATAAACTCACAAAGCCAATCTCTCTCTCTCTCTCTCTCTCTCTCTCTCTCTCTCTCTCTCTCTCTCTCTCTCTCTCTCTCTCTCTCTCTCTCTCTCTCTCTCTCTCTCTCTCTCTCTGTCTCTCAAGCATCATAGATGAACTTCCAGCAGGTCAGGAAAATCTGTTTGACAGGAGATGATGGTAGCAGAGAATATAAAGAGCTTTTATGAATAACCAATTGTCATTTTATCACACATATAGTAGGCTATGTTTCTTCACATAAACCTTTAAACATACACATATTGCATTCCTCTCGAAATAGTCATCACCTCAGTAAACAATAAATGTATTGAAAGATAACAATAAATTCAATGGCAAATATTGCAAATTAAAGTAATTATTTCCTATAGGTTTACTTGTATTTTGTGCTAAAATTCAAAGTATCACATCTGTATTTACAATACAGCTTGATTCTGCATCTCTATTTACAGCTCATTAGTCCACGTCAATGTTTACTGTTGCTATGGCAACAAGAGACTGCTAACGTTAGCAGCTTAGCTAGACAACATATTATTGGACAACATATTATCCCAGAGTTGAAGGGCTGTGACTGTTGGTAGTTGTGATTGATTTTGTTTAAATATGCCGAAATGTGATATTATGGGTTATTATTGTTCAGATGATTTAGCTAAGCTAGCTAACAGCTGCTAACGTCAGTAGTCTCTAGTTGTCATAGCAACAGTAAACATTGACATGGACTAATGAGCTGCAAATAGAGATGCAGAATCAAGCTGTATTGTAAATACAGATGAGGTACTTTGAATTTTAGCACAAAATACAAGTAAACATATAGGAAATAATTAGTTTAATTTGCAATATTTGCCATTGAATTTATTGTAATCTTTCAATTAATTTATTGTTTACTGAGGTGATGACTATTTCATGTGGAGAGAGAGAGAGAGAGAGAGAGAGAGAGAGAGAGAGAGAGAGAGAGAGAGAGAGAGAGAGAGAGAGAGAGAGAGAGAGAGAGAGAGAGAGAGAGAGAGAGAGAGAGAGAGAGAGAGAGAGAGAGAGAGAGAGAGAGAGAGATATTCGTCTTGACTTTGTGATTTTGTGTGATGCATATCTATTCAGACCTGAAATTCATGCATTAGACTTTTTCACACAGCTATAGTTAAAAAATAATAATTCAATTCTCTATTTATGGTTTCATAATGACTGAGTCACCGTTAAAACAAATTAGTTTCAGCTCTAATGCTGCTACTGTCTGTAATATGTTTCTATTTCGATTATTTGACAGGATATTTTGTTATTATTGTCCGAGTCTGGTTTTAACTAATGCTGGGCTTACACCAAACGATTATGGTTTCACAGACTAAAAACTGCAATAGAGAATTTAGTGTTGGATTAAGTGTGATATTTAACAAGGGTTTTGTATATATGTAGATATGGGCGGCGGAGATGCAGCGACCACAGGGGGCAACTTCCTGTTTCACACCTGTATTCTCAGCAGCACAAGAGACACAAACTTGAAAAAGAAAAAGAAAAAAAAGCAACAACTGCTATTTACAGTGCAACCACAAGAGGTCTGTTAATTTCCTGTTCGGGTTTCACACCTTTCTTGTCAGCAGCACAAGAGACACAAACGTGAAAAACAAAAAACGGTATTATTCGGATGTATGTACTATATTAAATTTTATTTTAATCAAGTACATACAGGGTTCTTCCCGTTCATCTCGTCCCACCCCTAGTGCTGATGATGTAGTGGGCTGGTCTGGACAGAAAATGCCAGGGCTGAATTTCTGTACCAGTCCACCCCTGTCGGTGTGCCAGAGGGCCAGTCCGCCTCGGGTCAGAGGACACCCCCCCTTCCACTCCTACCATCATCGGCCGACCTTCGTTATTGGCGAGAGCCAGCTCCTCTGAAGTGGTGAAGGGTTGTGGAGTGGACCCCCTCCCAGTCGTAATAATTTGGTTTTCTTTTTATTTGCTACAGGTAATCAACATGAGATTAAAGGTTGGAGCCTAGGCCATTGCAAATCAAAGGCTAGATTCACCTGAAATTATTCAAATGGATGCTTACAACTTACCACATTGAATAATATTTTTATATTTATTTTTGACTTGGCCCAATGTTCGTAGGAGCGTGCTGGCACCACATCTATGGGGGTAAAAGGCATGATGATACATGATCGTTTTTAGACAATATGCAGTATCTTTTCACTTACGAATTAACACAGTCGGCTATTTTTTGCCAGCACGCCACCCTAGCCATATTATGGGCAACCGTGTTCCCCTTGGCTGTGATTTGAACTTGGAATTCCTCGTAGGAGTTCATAATAATACACTGCTCGCCTTGGGTGAAATACACCGCTATCGATCGATTCATTTTGCACAAGGGTGAGTCAAATGACGCGATAAACGCCCCTTTTATGTGAACGCGCACTGAACCTAAAGCGGAAAACCTGGTTTGACTAATTGA
The DNA here is from genome assembly GCF_031168955.1 of Gadus macrocephalus. NCBI lineage: Eukaryota > Metazoa > Chordata > Actinopteri > Gadiformes > Gadidae > Gadus > Gadus macrocephalus. Next base: position 2,101,029 of record NC_082403.1, read on the forward strand.
ATCTAAAGTGAGCGTCGTGGTACCATTTAGCTCTGATTGCGAGTTGCGTCTCTGTTGAGCCAGGTTTTCCAAAGAAAGCCTGGGTATGTTCAGCGAGGTTGGTGGTACACCCCCCTGGTGCTCCGCGTCGCCATCGAGGAGCGCTCTCTGGAGTGTCTGTTGACGGCCGCCTCGCCAGCCCCAGACTCCAGTCAGACTCGGCCAGCTGAGGCTGCCTAAACCAGCCGTCCTCCACACACACACTCCAACACAACTATACAGAAGGTTCTATGAGGAAGGTTATTTCACTACGTTAAATTAAACCGCGACCACAGACCACCGATCCGACCGCTAGGGGAAGCTGAGGGGGGAGAATGGGCGGACGGACAGACGGACAGACAGAATAACTGACTGAAGCTGTGTCTCAATTCGGGGGACGCATCCTTCGAAGGACGCGGTCTATGAAGGCGTGGCCTTCCTAGACCGTGAAGGCCGGACCGAAGGCCGAACGAACGTATTTAAATAAGACGGTCTGGCCTACGGAGCATTTCAAGTTTGCGTAACAAGCCGTTAACACCCTTCACCTCGCGTGACGACGCGCCACTCCTGTCACCTAGCAACCCTGACGGCTGCGGTTCAAACCGGACGGCGGAGGAGAAATATGGAGCCGTTATATAATAATGATGTAAAATATAACGCTAATTAGTTTAACATTATATGGCTCGTGCCTCGTGGTAATGTCATTGAACTTTGATCATAAAGTTACAAATTTAAAATAGGTCCAGCTTAATTTTAATATATTTTTTTGTTTTTACATCGTTTTGTCATTAAATAATAATAATAATAATAATAATAAATGTTATTTATACTGCACTTTATATTCAAGAATCTCAAAGTGCTTCAGAGAAAAAAATACCAAAAAACTATTAAAAAAGGGGGAACCTCAAAGAAAGTTTAGCTGAATGCTCTTTTAAAGAGATGGGTTTTGAGGTTCCGTTTAAAAAGAGCTGTAGTCTGTGGAGCCCTCAGGTGGTCAGGGAGGGCGTTCCATAGTCTAGGGGCAGCAGCAGAAAAGGCCCGATCACCCATGGTGCACAGCTTCGTATGTCGGGTTTGGAGGGTGTGAGTGGATCCTGAACGGAGTGTACGTGAGGTTGTCGGGGGGGGGTGAGGAGTTCCTGAAGGTAGAGGGGGGCAAGTCCGTGAAGGCACTGGTGGGTGAGGAGGGAGACCTTGTACTCAATTCTGAGTGAGACAGGGAGCCAGTGCAGTGATTTCAGGATGGGGGTGATGTGGTCATGCTTGCGCACCCTCATCAGGACCCTGGCAGCACTGTTTTGAATGTTTTGGAGCCTCTGGATGCTCTTGCCAGGGATCCCAATGAGGAGTGCATTGCAGTAGTCCAACCTGGAGGAGACAAAGGCATGGACGAGCTTCTCTGCATCAGCCAGGGTGAGTGATTGGCGGAGTTTGGCGATGTTCCTGAGGTGGTATAAAGCTGTCTTACAGAGGTGTTTGATGTGGGTGTCAAAATTAAGTTGTGGGTCCATTTTAACACCGAGGTTGGTGACGGATGTGGAAAGGGGGATGTTTTGGCCAGAGAAGGTGATATTGGTGATGGTGGGGGAGCGGAGCTGATGTGGCGTGCCAACAAGGATGGCTTCCGTTTTATGGCTGTTAAGTTGTAGGAAGTTGAGCTTCATCCACGCCTCTATCTCCTCCAGGCAGGTGGTCAGTGTGGATGTTGGCAGAGGGGCAGAAGAAGTGGGGGTTGTCCTGATGTAGAGCTGTGTATCATCAGCATAGCAGTGGTAAGATAAGCCATGCCTGCTAATGACACTACCCAGGGGGAGCATGTACAGTGAGAACAGTGTGGGGCCCAACACCGAGCCCTGGGGGACACCGCAGGTGACGTTGTTGGTGTGTGATTTTGCTTTGCCCAGGGCAACGTGCTCGAAATAGGCCTATGTAATTTGCTGCGACTTCCAACGTGCAATGAATCTTGGGATACGTAGGGCCGTGAAGGATCTCGCCGGTGGAACCTTCAAATCCGGGAAAAGAAGGCTGCATTTGTCGGCCGCATTTGAAGGAGCCTTCGAAAAATTGATGCGTCGCAGTGGCGCAATCAGCCTTCGAATGCAGCCTTCAACGGATGCGTCCCCTGAATCGAGACACAGCCTGAGAGCGAGAGAGTGTCAAACTAAATGGATGACACAGCACGCAGATCAAGGTGCAGGGAAACTGATTATTAACCCAAACAAAAAGCGGACATTATGATGTACCGGTATGTATTTTATAATCCTCTAGTCTAGAGGTCCAGCGTGCCAACAGCACCTGGGCCTGGCACGCCGCCAGGAGGCTTCTGTAGGCGCGCGCAGCCTCACCCGTGAGGTATTTCAGATCACATGCTCGTCTTAATTAAAGGGCTGAGCACTGCCGACTCACCGGGCTGCCATGTAAGCCAGATTCTTCTGCGCTCTTTGTCGGCGGGCCGTGTTTTCACGACGTGGGAAAGTCAGCTGGATGGGGTTCAATGGGCAATTACATGTTCAGAACACATTGACCCACATGACAGCTCAATTGGCGTATTGCCATGATGCCGTCAAGATACATGTTGTCGAGTGTGTTCGGGACATCATTCATGCACCACGACTCCGGTTTACATTTATATAAACATTTGGGGCGTTGAGCAGATGCTTAAATCCAAAGCGACTTACAATTAGTGCATTTTTCAAATAATAGAAACAGCAATCTATCGCTTTTGGCACAGTAAGGATGTTCATAGAACCAAGTGCCGAGCACTGACCATTTTTAGGTTAACCCATTCCCCGCGTACAACAGAGATAGCTAGGATAAGATGCCACACAATGCTAACTACTATTTTTAAGTCCCAGGACGTACATCATACAATAAGTGCTTGCATTAAGTGCCAAGACGTACAACACACAATAAGTGCGTCAGAGGGGTTTGGGGGGAGGGAGTAGGGAGAGTTGCTGACTGAGGGAATTGACCTGCAGGTATCTGAGTGGCAGCCATGATAAGAGCTGTGTCTTTGGATTCTCCAAACGCCCAGGAAAAGTGCTTCAATGCCTCCTTTCTGATTTCCTCTAGTCTAGGGAACCCCATAGAAAGCGACGCACTGTTCGCTGTATCTGGATAGACACTTGGTGTTCAGGTTGACTGTTTGTGACGCACTTGGATGGATTGCATGAACCTGGAGAGGTGCAGCGTGGGTTTTACAGCGAACAAGAGGTTCGGAAACAAGAACAAGAAGCGAGTTGAAAAGCACAGCGACAAGACGGTCTGAGAGATAAACTTTTCGGCGGCGGCAGCAGCCGCTTTTCAAAACGCCTGGCCCTTCACGCCGCCGAGCTGGTCCTGTAAATGGAGATTGTTGATGCACGAGATAAATAATTCCACAATGCAAAAAGAATGAGCAATGAAAGTAAATAAAGTCTGTAAAGTGACTAAACCGTAAACAAAGTGCCCGACAGTGCCTCATAAAATAAATATGAATGAATGTGTCTATCATTGTAAGCAGAAGCAGAGGATCATGGGCATCAGGGCCATGTATGTAGTCATAAAACAACTGGTATGACGACTAAGTTGATCTGCTACTTGATCTGCTACTTTCAAAACATATCACGACGGTGCTGCAGCGCGCCGCTACCTAGAGGGGGCAATTGGCGCGCATGAAATGCGCACCGCTGCGCTTTGGCGCCGGTGTCGTGGCCGGCTTTACCAAGGACCTCTCTGACCATCGGTGTGAGTCCGGGTCAGGATCCACTCCCCACCAACCAACCCCACGCACACTACAACAACAGATTAATGAATGCATATTTCTGTAATTTGCACCACATTTCTGCACTAGAATCAATCGTGGCTGATACTATTACCACTTCTGCTACTTGTTTTTAATTATTATTAATTTCAATATTTTATTTACTTTATCTTGTATCGTTGCTGCTATCTGGTTGTTCGGTTACCAAGCCTAAGAATTGTACTCTTGTGTACTTGTACAATAAGGTGTAATAAAAGTGATTTCTGATTCTGATTCTGAAGCTGTTCAGCTTGAGCCTCAGACCTTTCCGATGGACGCTGCTGTGGTTTTGTTTTGTATTCTATGTAAGAAACATAAAATATACCAAATGAGCACTTAGAATGACATGGACCAGTGTTGGGTTAGGATGTCCAAAACATGTTGCGTGTTGACAACCAGGTCATGTATCCTCTGGCTGTCAGTCATGCCTCGTTAATCCTTCCTTTGTGTTGAGCGTTCTCCTTACAGGTAAGCAGGCTGCGTGCAAACTATACTTAAGGCATTTAAGTGGCCCTTCAGGCGCTTATGACACCCATTGAAATTCCCTCTGTTGAAAGCGAGCGTATTCTTACCATCAGCTTTGGTTGTAACTTGTACAGTTTGTCTGCTCCACCTAAACCTGGCTGCACTGCCCCCCCTAAAGCCGTGCTCCACCTTGAGCCAGACTCCCCCCAAAGCCAGACTCCACCTAAAGCCAGACTCCACCCAAAGCCAGACTCCACCTAAAGCCAGACTCTAACCAAAGCCAGACTCCACCTAAAGCAAGACTCCACCTAAAGCCGCGCTCCACCTAAAGCCAGACTCCACCCAAAGCCAGAATCCAACCAAAGCCAGACTCCACCTAAAGCAAGACTCCACCTAAAGCCGCGCTCCACCTAA
>NC_082403.1:2110706-2113206 GCF_031168955.1 Gadus macrocephalus
CCCTCAGTCGGGAATCTGGTGTCAACCAGGAACACCGGTACTTTAGCTGTGACTCTGTTATTAACCAGGAACACTGGTTCTTCAGCTGTAACTCTGGTATTAACCAGAAACACCAGTACTTTAGCTGTGACTCTGGTATTAACCAGAAACACCAGTACTTTAGGGTACCAGCGAAAAACACGAGATACACGAGAGGGGAAGAATCGCCCTCGTATTTGAAGAAACACACTTATTCACACAGAAGTGTGTGAGGAATCACACATTAATGAATGTGTGTTTGCCCCTTATTCACAAACACACACTCATCCTCATAAACTCTTCGTCACACGCTCACACACACCCCCACACACACTCTCACTCGTTCATCGGCTCAGCGTGGATGTTAAACCAGATTTTAGGTTCATATTCTTTATTCTTAAACTGCTTTGAGTGTGTCAAAAGGACCCGCGGCTGAAAAATAAAACGCAAGATTTTTTACCGTAATTTTTATTTAAATGTAATTTTTGTTATGATCAATAAGTTTGTTAATTAAGAGTATTTAAATTATTATATTTTCAGAGAAGGCACAGGTCTCACCTGCAGCGATACCGTGCACTGACAGTGACCGGCATCAGAAGGAACGGTCCGGAGCACGGAACGGAGCCCGGAACGGAGCCCGGAACGGAGCCCGGAACGCTGCCGGCTGGTTGAGCCTCAAGAAGGCACAGGTCTCATCACAGGTCTCATCACAGGTCTCATCTGCAGCGATACCCTGCAGTGGCTGGTTGAGGCTGGTGGAGCCTCAACCAGCCAGCAGCGAAGACGAGAAGAAGAGGATCCACCAAGCAGGGATCAACCTCATCGTCCAGGGTTTACTGCCCTTTGGAGTCCAATAGTTTTTACAGTATATGGCTGGTACAGTTAAATAAAACCTTTTTACAGCTATGATCAATCTTGTGTGTCTAAGTGTGATCTTTCAGAGGCTCAACACAATGCGGATAACAGACCTTTCAAATAATTGATATGAGATTGTTTCTCCGTCAGTGGCATTATCGATCTTATTTGTTGACCGCAAACCATGTGAGCAGTGTTGTCAATAAACTTCCAACGCTTTTAAAATCTTATTTGGTGTTTTATTGGTGCAAAGTAAACAATGTGCAAAGTAAATTAGGTGCAAAGTCAGACCGGAGAAGTGATTCCGGAACTGATTTTGTCAGAGGACCAATAAACCCTAACCCTTACCCTTGCCGTCTCTGTTGTGTCGACGGATTGCTAAAAAATATTGGATGCGCACGTAAGCTACGGAGAGGGTCTCCGACAGGCTCTCCGGCCACGGAGAGGGCTCTCCGTGTCTACGTACAGCACTTTAACATGCACACGCATTTGAAAAGGCACCATCCAGGTGTTACCATCACCGTTGCTGTGACAACAAAAACGAGCTGTTCAAACCCAGCTCACGACACAATTTCAACAACCCTGTCTGGGAATTCAGAAATGCAACCCCCATAACCAAGTTTATTGGTGCGTTCATTGCTGCTGATCTACGGCCATTCGCCGTTGTTGACAAACAAGCAGTTTTTTTTTTACTTTTCCCCTTAACTATGAACTGTACCGACCTATACCGTACCTTGACCTCAAAACAAAAGGTACGTACCGAACAGTGACTTTTGTGTACCGGTACACCCCTAATATTAAGGGTCTATGTGATACGTATTAAGGTAATATGTGATACATAATGAGGTACTATGTTATACGTATTAAGACATTATGTGATACATGCTTCTATGTGATGCATATTAAGGTACTATGTTTTATGTATTAAGGTACTATGCGATACATGCTTCTATGTGATATGTATTAAGGTACTATGCGTTATGCATTAAGGTACTACTTGATACGTATTATGTTATTAATTGATATTAGCTTCTATGTGATACGTATTACGGAACTATGCGTTACGTATTAAGGTACTACTTGATACGTATTAAGGTACTAAGTGATACATGCCTCTATGTGTTACGTATTAAGGTACTAATTGATATGTATTAAGGTACTATGTGATACATAAAGAGGTACTATGTTATACGTATTAAGGTACTACTTGATACGCATTAAGGTACTATGTGATACGTATTAAGGTACTATGTGACACATAAAGAGGTACTATGTTATACGTATTAAGGTACTACTTGATACGCATTAAGGTACTATGTGATACGTATTAAGGTACTATGTGATACATAAAGAGGTACTATGTTATACGTATTAAGGTACTACTTGATACGCATTAAGGTACTATGTGATACGTATTAAGGTACTATGTGACACATAAAGAGGTACTATGTTATACGTATTAAGGTACTACTTGATACGTATTAAGGTACTATGCGCTACATGCCTCTATGCGTTACGTATTAAGGTACCAGAGTAGGGTGGACGTCCCTCCAGAGACGAAGACCGTCGGGCAGGCCGGGGCTCTGGGTTCAACGTGGGAGAAGAAAGGCGGGCCGGACCGCGCCTT